>NW_024354887.1:0-2415 GCF_902729225.1 Pteropus medius
AAACCTAACCATAACCATAAATCTACACCTAAACTAAACCTAACCTGAACCCTAACGGTAACCCTAACACTAACTTAACCCTAATCCTAACCCTAAATCCAAACCGTAACCCTAACACTAACCCTAACCCAAACCATAACCCCTTATTGTAATCCTAACACTAACCCTAACCTTAAACCTTAACCCTAACCGTAACCATAACCCTAAACCTGATTCTAACCCTAAAACTAAAGCTAATCCTAACCATAATTCTAACTCTAACCCTAACACTAACATTAACCTTAAATTTTAAACTAACAATAATGCTAACCCTAAACCCTTATCCTAAACCTAACCCTAAATCTAACTTTAAGTACAAAACTAACCCTAACCCTAACCCTAATACTAACCCTCACTCTTATCCTAAACCCTAACTGTAACCGTAACCCTAACACTAACCCTAACCCTGATCGAACACTAAAACTAAAGCTAATCCTAACCGTACCCCTATTCATAAACCTACCATTAAATTAAACCTAACCAGAACCCTAACGGTAACCCTAACTCTAATCCTAACACTAATCCTAACTCTAACCTCTTAACTTAACCCTAACACTAACCCTAACCACTTACACTAACTGTAACCCAAACCCTATCCTAACCTTAACCTTAACCCTAACCCTATCCCTAACGCTACACCTAATCACTAGTAACCAATTGCCTTAAACCTAACCCTAACTCCTAAACCTAACCCTAATACCTACCCTAACACTAACTCTAAACCTAACTCCTTACTCTAACCCTTACCCTAAACCTAAAGCTAATTCCAACCGTATACTAACACTAACTCTAACTCTAACCTAAACCTAACCCTAAACATATACCTAACCCCAAAATAAACCTTACGCAAACTCTAACAGTAACCCCATCGCTATCCTAACCCTATCCTAACTCTAACCATACACCTAACCCTAAGCCTAACATTAACCCTAACCCTAACTCTAACCCTAAAACTAAAGCTAAACCTAACCCTAATTCTAACCCTAACATGAACACTAACCCTAATTCTGATCCTACCCTAAAATTAAAGCTAATCCTAACCCTAACCTACCCTAACACTTACCCTAACCTCAACACTAATCCTAACTCTAACCTATTACCCTAACCCTAACCGTAACCCTAACCCATAACCTTTTATTCTAATCCTAACCTTAATACTAACCCTGAACTTGATCCCTAACCCTAACCGTAACCCTAAATCTAATCCTGTTCCTAACTCTAAAACTAAAGCTAATACTAACCCTAACCTTAACACTAAACCTAAGCCTAAATTTAAAAAAAACTATAAAACTAACCCTAACCCCTTATCCTAAACCTAACCCTATATGTAACTTTAAGTCTAAAACTAACCATAACCCTAAACCTAACCATAATATTAACCCGAACCCTGATCCGAACCCTAAATATAAAGCTAATGCGATCCATAATTCTAAAGCTAACTCTAACACTTACCAAAACCCTGATCCTAACCCTAACGTTAAGCTTATCCTAACCCTAATTCTAATCCTAACCCTAAATTTTACCCTAACAATAACTCTAAACCTAACTCTTACTCTAACCCTAATCCTACCGTTAAAACTAAAGCTAATCATAACCCTAATTCTAACCCTAACACTGACACTAACCTTAACTCTGATCCTTACGCAAAAACTAAAGCTAATCCTAACCCGAAATCTAAACATAACCCTAAATTCGACACTAACAATAACCCTAACTCTAACGCCGTAACCCAAACTGAACCCTAAACATAAAGCTAACCCTAACCTTAACACTAACCCTAACCCTAATCCTAACCCTAGCCCTAATCTAAACCTAATCCTAATATTAACCCTAACCATGAACCTACACCTAAAATAAACCTTACACAAACCCTAACGGTAACCCTAACATTAATCCTAAACCCTAACCGTAACCCGAACTCTAACAATGACCCTAAACCTGATCCTAACCCTAATGCAAAAGATAAGCCTAATTCAATTCAAACCCTAACCCTAACAATAATCCGTACCCTAATATTTAAACTAACAATAACCCTAGCCCTGATCCCTTAATTTAAACCAAACCCTAAACCTAACTTTAACTCTAAACTAACCCTAAGCCTTACCTTAACCCTAACATTAACCCTAACACTGAATCTAACCCTAAAATTAAAGCTACGCCTAAACCTAATTCTAACTCTAACCCTAACACTAACCATAAAATTAAAGCTAATCCTAACTATAATTCTAACCATAATCTTAAATTACACACTAAAAATAAACCTAATCTTAACCACCTACCTTAACCCTAACCCTAAACCTAATGCAAACCTAACCCTAACACTATTCTAACCCTACCTAACCCTACCTCTACCTCTAACCCTACCTCTAATCCTAA
>NW_024354888.1:0-10076 GCF_902729225.1 Pteropus medius
AACTTAAGCCCAACCCTAACCCTAACCCTAACCCTAACCTATACGTAACCCTAAGCCTAACCCTAAACCCTAACCATAAAACTAACTATAACCCTACATTATAAACTAACAATAACCATAACCCCAATCCCTTACACTAAACCTATTCGTAAACCTAACATTAACTCTCAGACTAACTCAAACCCTAACCCTATCTTCACATAACCCTAATTTAGATCTTATCCCTTAAACTGAAGTTAAACCTAACCGAAATTCTAATATTAACACTAACCTAAACCTAACCCTAACCCTCACTTAACCCTAACAGTAACTCTAAACCTAGCAATAATCATAACTCTAACCTCTTAAGCTAACTCTACCCCTAACCGTAATCCGAACTCTAACTTAAACCTAACCCTAACCCTAACCCTAATTCTAACCGTGAGTCTAACCCTAAAACTAAATGTAATTCAACCCTAATTCTATCCCTAACCCTAAGACAAACCCAAATCCTAAAATATACGCTAAGAATAACTCTAACCCTAACCTCTTAACCTAACTAACCCTAAACCGAAAGCTAACCATAACCTTAACACTAACCCTAACCCAAACCTAACCCGAAACCTAAAGCTAACCATAAACGTACCATAAACTAAACCTAACCCTAACACTAACACTAAAGCCTAACCGTAACGCTAACCCTAATCATAACACCGATATCTACCCTAAAACTAAAGGTAATCATAAACCAAATTCTAACCTTAACACTAACAATAACACTTATAATAAATTTTAAACTAACAATAACATGAAACCTAACCCCTTAAGCTAAATCTAACCCTAACACCAAATTTAACTCTAAAACTCATCCTAACATTAACCTTAACACCAACATTAAAGCTATCCCTGAATCTAACCTTAAAACTAAAGCTAATCCTAAACTGAATTCTAAACCTAACCCTAACACTAACCATAACCCTAAACCTAACCCTAAAACTAAAGCTACTCCTAAGTTTAATTCTAACAATAACCCCGAATTTCACACTAACAATAAACCTAAACCTGACCACTTACCCTAAACCTGACCCTAACCCTAAATTTTACTGTAAGGTAAACGTAATACTAACCCTGACCCTAACCTCACACTAACATTAACTCTAACACTAACCCTAACGTGGATCCTAACACTAAAAGTAAAGCTAACTCTAACACTAATTCAACCCTTTCCGTAAATTTTACACGAACGATAACCGTAACTCTACCCCTTAACCTCGCCGTAAACCTAAACCTAAGCTAAACTCAACCCTAACACTAACCCTATCCCTAACTCTAACCCTAAGGTAAACCTAACCCTAACCCTAACCCTAAACATAGACCTACTCTAAGGCTAACCTCATGCAAACCCTAATGGCAAGCCCACAACTAACCTACCCTAATCCTAACACTAACGCTAAAACTAATCCTAAATCTAACCTCTTGTCTTAAAGGTAACCATAACCTTAACCTTAACCCTAATCCCTTACCCTAAACCTAACACTATCCCTAACTTTTAATCGAAGACGAACCGTAACCCTAACCCCAATTCTAACAAAACCCTAGCGCTGATTCTACCCCTAAAACTAAAGCTAAACCTAACCCTAATTCTAACCGTAAACCTAACAGTAACCCTAAATCTAAACCGACCCTAAAACTAAAGTTAATCGTAACTCATATTCTAACAATAAGCTTAATTTTTACTCCAACAATAAAACTAACCCTAACCCCTTAGTCTAACACTGACCCTAAACGTACCCCTAAACTAAACATAACTCGAAAACTAAAGATAATCCTAACCATGACCTATATTAATCTAACTCTAACCCTAACACTAAAACTAACTATAACATCTTACCCTAACACTAATCCTAACCCAAACCCAAATCCCTTGTTCTAATCCTAATTCTAAACCTAAATCTAACCCTAAACTTAATCCCAAACCCTAACTGAACCCCTAAACCTAACCCTGATCCTAACCCTAAAACTAAAGATAATACTAACCATAATTTAACCCTGAACTGAAAACTAAAGCTAATACTAAGCATAATTTAACCACTAACCCTAACCCTAAATTTTAAACAAACAATAACCCTAAACCTAACCCCTTATCCTAAACCCTACCTAAATCTAACTTTAAGTCTAAATCTAACCTAACCCTGACCATGACATTAACCAGAACCCTGATGTTAACCCTAAAAATAAAGGTAATACTAACAATAATTCTAAATATAACTCTAATGATAACCCTAACCCTGACTCTAACCCTAACACTAAAGCTTATCCTAACCGTAATTCTAACCCTAACCCTAAATTTTACACTAATAATAATTCTAAACCTAACTCCTTACACTAACACTGATTCTAACCTTAAAACTAGAGCGAATAATACCCCTACTTCTAAACCTAACACTATCACTAACCCTAACACTGACTCTAATCCAAAAACGAAAGCTAATTCTATCCTTAAATCTAAACCTAACCCTAAATATTACATTACCAATAACCCAAAATATAACCCCATACCCTAAGCCTAACTCTAACCCTAACCTTAAATTTAACTCTAAAACTAATCCAAAACATAACTTTAACCCTAAGCAGAACCCTAACTTAACCTAATCCGAACCGTAATAGTAATCCTAACACTAACCTAACCATACCTAAAACTCTAAACCCTAACAGTAACCCTAACCCCTTATTGTAATCCTAACTCTAACCCTAACCGTGATCCTATCGCTAAAATTAAAGCTAATCCTAAATCTACCACTGACACTAACCCTAACCTTAACTTTAAACTCTTACACTAAACCTAACCATAAACTAAAGTCAACCCAAACTCTAACAATAATTCTGACCCTAATTTTAACTACAACCTAAACCAAACCCTAATCTTAACACTAACCATAAACTTAACCCTAAGCTAAACCTATCCAACCCTAAATCTAACACTAACACTAAACCCAAACCTAAACCAAACCTAACCATAACACTAACCCTAACATTAATCCTAACTCTAACGTCTTACCCTAAAATTAACCCTACCCCTATCATTAAACCTAACCCTAACCCTGATCCTAACACTAACCCTAAACTGAAAACTAACTCTAAGCCTAACCCCATATCTTAACCCTAACCCTAACCCTAACCCTGATTCTAACCCTAAAAGTAAAGCTAATCCTTGCCCTAATTCTAACCATAACCCTAACACTAACCCTAACCCTAAATTTTACACTAACAATAACCCTAAACCTAACACTTAAACTTAAACGTTACCTTAACTGTAACTTTAAACCTAAAACTAATCCTAACATTATACTTAACCCTAATATTAAAGCTAATCCTGATCTTAACTCTAAAACTAAAGCGAATCCTACCCCTAATTTTAACCCAAACACTAAATTTATACTAACAATAACATGAAACTTAACTTGTTCCTCTAACCCTAACTCTAAAGCATAGCTAAAGCTTACCCTAACATTACCCCTATCCCTGAGCATATCCCTAACCTAAACCTAACATGAACACTAATGGCAACTCTAACACTAACCTAACACTAACCCTAACCCTAAATGCTAACTTTAACTCTAACCTTAAACTTAACAATAACCCTAAATCTAACCCTAAACCTAACCCCTTATTCTAACCCTAAACCTAACCCTAACCCTAAACTTAAAGCTAAACTGAACTCTAACACTACCCTAAGCCTAACAATAACTCTAACTTAATACTGACCCTAACCCTACCCTTAAATATAATCCTAACCAGAACCCTAAACCTAACACTAAACCTAAATCTAAAGCTAACCAGTATCCTAACACCTACGCTACTAATAACCCCTAGCACAAACCGTAAGCCTAACCCAAACCTTAACCCTAACACCTTACTTCTACCATAACCCAAAAATTAAACTTGCCCTAAACCCTAATCCTAACAAAAACTCGAACCCTCACGCTGATTCTAATCGTAAAACTAAAGCTAATCCTAAATCTAATTTTAAACCTAGGCCTATCAGATACCCTAACCCAAAATTTTACACTAATCCTAACCCTAACCCTAACCCCTTCATCTAATCCTAACCCTAACCCTAAGTTTAACACTAAAGTATATTAAAGCTAATCCTGATAACTACAACCAAACCTAATCATAAAACTTACCCTAACACTAACCTTAACCCTAATGTTAACCATAACCCTGATCCTAGTCATAAAACTAAAGCTAATTCTAAAACTAATTTAAACCCTTACCCTAAACATTACACTAACAATATCAGTAACCCTAACCCCTTACGCTGACCCTAACCCTAAGCTATAGCTAACGCTAAACTTAACACTAACCCTATCCTTAAGCATAAATCTAAGCTACACCTAAACCTAAACCTAAACAAAACCTTAAATGTACCCCTAATCAAAATCTAACCTGAACCCTAATGGTAACCCTAACACTACCCTAACCCTAACCCTAACCTGAACCCTAAGTCTAACTCGAAACCTAACCCTAAATATAACCCTAACGCTAAATCTGATCTTAACACTAAAACTAAAGCTTATCCTAAACATAATTCTAAATCTAAACTTAAAACTAACCATAACCTTAAATTTTAAACTAATAATAACACTAACCCTAACTTCTTATCCTAAACCTAACCATAATCTAAATTTAAGTCTAAAACTAACCCTAAATCTAACATTAATCATAACATTAACTTGGACCCTGATTTTATCCCTAAAACTAAAGATAATGCTAACATAATTTTATACCTAACTCTAACATTAACACTAACCTTCATCCTAACACTAACACGAAAGCTTATCCTAACCCTAACACTAATGTCAACACTAACACTAACCCCAACCTAAACATAACCCTAATCCTAACCCTAAAAATAAACGTACTCCTAAAATAAACTTTATCCGAACCCTAACTGTAACCCTAATCCTAACCTAATCCTAAAACTAACCCTAACCCTAAACCTAAACCTAATATTAACCAGAACCCTTCACCTAACCCAAAATATCAAGCTAATGCTAAACATAATTATAAAGCTAACTCTAACACTAACCTTAACCCTGATCCTATGCTAACACTACCCAAATCATAACCCTAATTCTAACCCTAACCCTAAATTTGACACTAACAATAACTCAAAAATTAACTGCTTATCCTAACCCTAACCCTAACTTAAAGCTACTCCTAACCATAACACTAACCCTAATTCTAACCCTAACCTTAAACCTAAACATAACTTTAGCTGTAACCATAAACCTAACCCTATACTAAAGCAAACACGAACCCTATCAAAACCCTAACTCTAACTTAAACTAAACAATAACCCTAACGCTGACACTAATCCTAACTCTAAACACTTATCCTAACCCTAACCCTAACCAATCTCTAACCCTAACCCTAAACCTAATTCTAAACTTAAAGCTAACCCTAACCCTAAACTAACTCTAACTGTAACCCTAAACTTAACCGTAACCCTAATCCTAAACTTCACCTTAACACTGATCCTAACACTAAAACTAAAGCTACTTCTAACCCTATTTTTAACCCTAACCCTAACACTAAGCCTAACCCTAAATTTTACACTAACAATAACCCTAACCATAACCCCTTACCCTAAACCTAAACCTAATCCTAACTTTAAATCTAACACTAAACCTAACTCTAACCTTAACCCTAACATTAACCCTAACTGTGATCCTAACCTTAAAACTAAAGTTATCCTAAACCTAATTCCAACTCTAACCCTAAATTTTACACTAACAATAACAAACCATAACCGCTTACCCTAAACCTAAACCTAAACTAACCCAAAACTTAAACTCTAATCCTAACCTAACCATATCCCTATTCCTGATCCTAACGCTAAAATTAAAGCTAATCCTAAACCTAAACCTAACCCTAAACCTAACTCTAACATCTGAGGCTAACCCTAAACTGCAACCTAAAGCTAACCCTAACTCTAAAACTAACCCTAACACTAACACTAACCCTAACCTAAATCTAACGATAACTCTAACTCTAAGCATAAACCTAACCCTAAGAAAAACGTAACCTGACGCTAACTCTAACTATAACTCTAAACCTAACCCTAACGCTAACCTAACCACAACACTAACTCTAACATTAATCCTAACTCTTATATTTTACCCTGAACACAACCCTAACCCTAACACTAACATTAACCATAATTTTACACTAACAATAACACTAACCCTATCTTCTTACCCTAACCGTAAACCTAAACTATAGCTAACCCTAACTAACACTAACCCTTTCCCTAAGCATAACCCTAACCTACACTAACAGGAACCCTAAACATAACCATAAACCTACACCTAAAGTAAACCTAACTCGAACCCTAATGCTAAACCTAACACTAACCCTAAATCCTAACCATAACCATAACACTAATGCTAAACCTAATCCTACCTTCTTATTATACCACTAACCCTAAAACTAACCCTAACCTACATGAAATCATAATTCTAACAGTAACCCTAAAACGAATCCTGATCATAATCCTAAAAATAAAGCTAATCATAACCTTATTCTAACTCTAAGGCTAAATTTTACCCTAAGAATAATCATAACCTAACCCCATAATCTAACCTGAACCCTAAACTTAATGCTAACCCTAATCTTCAAAGTAAGCCTACCTCTAAGCCTAAACCTAATACTAACCTTAACCTTGACAGGAAACTTAACCCTACCCATAAACTTAACTCTAACCCTAACCATAAGACTAACACCAATCCTAACCCAAAACCTTAACCTAACTCTAACTCTAACCCTAACCCTAAATTATACAGTAAGAATAACTCTAAACCTAACCCCATACCCTAACCCTAATCATAAACCTAATGCTAAACTTAACCATAACAGTAACCATAACTCTATCCTAACGCTAACCCTAACTCTAACCATAACACTAATCCAAACTCTAATCTCTTACTCTAACTCTTACCCTAAACATAACCCTAACACAACCCTAATCCTAATCTTAACCTAAACCTAACCCTACCTTAACCATAACGATACCCTAACCCTAACACTAAGACTAATCGTAACTCTAACTTCTTACCCTAATACTAACCCTAACTCTAAACCTATGCTAACCTTAAACCTAACCCTAATCCTGACACTAACCCTAACACTAACTCTAAAATAACCCTAAACCTAACCCTAAACCTAACATAAACCTAACAATAACCATAACCATAACTAATATTAACCCTAATCCTAACCCTAACACTAATGGTAAATCTTATTTCTTGACCTAACCCTCACTCTAAACATAACTGTAACTCCAACATAAAACATAACACTAAACCTATCCCTAACCTTAACTGTAACCATAATCCTAACTCCAACCATAACCCTAACCCTACCCTAACCCTAAACATAACCGCAAACCTAACCATAAACCTAACCCTACCTCTAAACCAAACCCTAACTCTAACATATATTTTACACTATCAATAATCCTAATCTTAACCCCTGACACTAATCTTAACCCTAATTCTAATTTAACTCTAAAACTAACTCTCTCCCTAACCCTAACCCTAAACGTACTCTAATTTTAAATGTAACCCTATCACTAACACTAACCCAGATCTTTACCCAGAATCTAAAACTAAACCTAACCCTAATTCTTACCTTAACCCTAAATTTTACACAAATATCCAGAACTCTAACCTCATAAACTACCCTAACCCTAAACCTAATGCTAACCTTAACCTTAACAGTAACCCTAACTATAACACTAACACTAACTCTAAGCCCAACCCTAACCCTACCCAAACCTTAGCCCTAACCTAACCCTAACCCTAATCCTAACCCTAACCGTAAACCCAACACTAACCGTAACCCTAAAACTTTAACCTAACCCTAAACCAAACCCTAACCGTAACCGTAAATTTTACACTAAGAATTACCCTAACCTTAACCCCTGACCCTAAACAAACCCCAAACCCTAATTTAGTTCTATAAATAACACTAAATCTAACCCTAACCTTACATGGAACCCTAACCTTAAACGTAACCGTAACACTAACTTTAACCCAGAACCTAACCGTAAATCTAAATCTAATCATAAACCTAATTCTAACCCTAACTGTCATTTTTACACTAAGAATAACCCTATTCCAACACCATACCCTAATCCTAACCTTAAACGTAATGCTAATCTTAACCCTAAAAGTAATACTAACTCTAACCCTAACAGTACACTAATGCTAACTCTAACCTCTTACCGTAACCCTAACCCTAACCTTAACCCTAACCTAAACATAACCCTAACAGAAACCTTGAACTAATCCTAAACACACCCTAACCCTAACCCTAAACATAACTGTAATGTAATCCAAACAATAATGCTAAGCCTAACTCTAACCCTAATCCTAAATTTTACACCAAAAATAACCCTAACCTTAACCCCTGACCCCAATCATAACAGTAAACCTAATTTAACTCTAAAACTAACGCTAACCCTAACCCTATCCCTAAATCTTACCCGAAACTTACACGTAACCCTCATACTAACCCTAACACAAAATCAAAGCTAATCCTAACTCTAATTCTAAATCTAACCCTAAATTTTACTCTAAGAATAACCCTAAGACTAACCCGATCTCCTAACACTAATCCCAAACATAACGCTAATCTTAACCATAAGAGTTACCCTAACCCTAACAGTAACCTAATCCTAACTCTACCTCTAACCCTTAACCGTAACTCTAATCCTAATCCTAATTTAAGGCTAAAACTCACACTAAAACCTAACACTAATACTAACCGTAACCTAACCCATACCTTAAAAGTTACTCTAACACTAAACCTAACACAGAAACTAACCCGAAATATAAAGCTAATCCTAAACCTAATTCTAACCCTAACCGTTAATTTTACACTAAGAATAACCCTAACCCTAAATCCATATCCTAACCCTAAACCTAAACCTAATGCTAACCTTAACCCTAACACAAATCCTAACTCTAAAATCTTACACTAACCCTAACTCTAACCTCAACGCTAAACTAAAGCTAACCGTAACCCTAACCCGAAAATAAACTTAACCCTATTCCTAATCCTAACATTAATCCTGTCTCTAACCCTAAATATAACTGTAACACTAATGCAGACCATAACGCTAAATCTAACCTTAACGCTAACCGTAAACCTAAACTTAAGCTTAACCCTAACCCTAACCATTATCCTAACCTAGACCTAACCTTAACCCTAATTTAACTCTAAAACTCACTCAGACCCTCACCTTAAACCTAAAACTAACCCAAACCTTAATCGTAACGCTAACACTAACCCTAACCCAGATAATAACCCTAAATGTAAAGCTAATTCTAAACTTAATTCTAACTCGAACATTAACAATAAACCTAACCCTAAATTTAATGCTAACAATAAACCTAAACCTGACCACTTACCCTAAACCTAAACCTAACCCTAACCCTATATACCTAACACAGAAGTAAAACTTACGCAAACCCTAATGGTAACCCTACTCCAAACTTAACCCTAATCATAACCAGAACTCTAACACTAATCCTAACTTTAACCTCTTGCCTTAAAGGTACTCTAAAGCTAACATTAAGCCTACTGTACCCTAACCAAACCCTAACACTAATTTAATTCTCTAACTAACTCTAAAGCCTAACCCTAACCCAAATCTCTCTCTAAACCTAATCATAATCCTAATGTCAAATCTAAAACTAACCCTACCATTACCATAACCCTAAAATTAACCGTCACCCTGATTCTAAACGTTAAAAAAGCTAAACTTAACCTTAATTCTAATCCTAACCCTAACACTACTCCTAACATTGATCCTACCATAAAACTAAAGCTAAACCTAACCCTAATTCTATCACAAACATTAAATTTTACACCAACAATAAACCTAACACTGAACCCTTACCGTACCACAATCCCTAAACCTAACCCTAACTAAACATAATCTGAACAATAACGATAACCTTAACCTACCCTAAGCCTAAGCCTAACCCTACCCCTAACCCTACCCTAACCCTAACCATAACCCTGAC
>NW_024354890.1:0-1825 GCF_902729225.1 Pteropus medius
AACCCTAAAACTAACCCTAACCCTCAATTTTACACTAACAATATCATTAACAATATCTTCTTACCCTAACCCTAACCCTAAAGTATAGCTAATCCTAACTAACACTAACACTCTGCCTAAGCATAACCCTAAACTACACTAACATTAACCTTAAAACTAATGGTAATCCTAGACCTAATTCTAACGCTAACCCTAATACTAACCTTAATCCATAATTTTACACGTACACTAACCCTAACATTAACTCCTTAACCTAACATTACCCTAACCCTAGCTTTAAGTCAAAAAATGCCCTAACCCTAACCCAAAACTTAACCTTAACACTAACCTCAATGCTAATCCCAAATTTTACCTATTACCCTAACCCTAAACCTAAACCTAGTGCTAACCCCACACTAACATTGCTTAACCCTAACTCTAACCTTAACCTGAAACTAACCCTAATCCTAACCCTATCAGTAACACTAACCCTAACCCTAAATCCACACCCTAACCCTAAGGAAACTCTAACCTTGAACCTAACCTTAAAACTAAAGTTAATCCTGCCCTAAGACTAACCCTATCTTTAACTCTAAAACAAAACCTAACTCTAACCGTATTCCTAATATTAACCATAAAGTTGATCCTAACACTAAAACTAAAGCTAATCCTAACTGTAAATATAACCATAATCCAAATAATAACTCCAACACTAAATTTTAAACTAACATTAACCCTAACCTGACACCCTTACCCTATAGTTAATACTAACTCAAACTTTATTTCTATAACTAAAACTAAACAAATCCCTGCCCTAACAATAATCCTAACCCTGAACATAACCCTAAAACTAAAGCTAATCCTAACTCTATTTCTCAACCTAACACTGTCACTAACCATAAACTTTATCCTAAACCTAACACTAAAACTAATCTTAACATTAATTCTAACCCTAACCCTAAATTTTACACTTACAATACGCCTAATTCTAACCCATTAACCTAACCCTAACCCTAAACCTAACGCTAACCCTAACCGTAACGCTAACTCTAACCCTAACCCTAACCCTAACCCTAATGCTTTACCCTGAACCTAACCCGAAATCTAACTTTAACTATAAAACTAACCATAAACCTAACCCTAACCCTGACTTTAAATGAACCCCTGACACTAATCGAAAACCTAAAGCTAACCTGAACCCTAATTCTATCCATAACTCTAACACTAAACGAATCCAAATGCTACCAGTAACACTAATCCTAACTCTAATCACTTAACCTAAGACTAAACATAACATAACCGAACCTTAACCCTAATCTAAACCTAACCCTCAACTTAATCCTAATCTAACTTAATCCTAATGTTAACCATAACACTAATTCTAACTCTGACCTGTAAACCTAACCTTAACCCTAAAAATAACACTAAACCTGACCCTAAGCCTAACCATACCCCTCAAACTAACCCTAAACCGAAACCTAACCCTACCCCTAAATTTTACAGTAACAATAACCCTAACCCCTTACCCTAAAATTTAACCTTAACGTAATTTAACTGTGAAAATACCTGTAACCCTAACTCTAACCCTAAATCTAATGCTAAACTTAACCCTAAGCATAACACTCACTCTAACCCTGATGATAATCCTAACACTAAATACTACAATAACAATAACCATAAGCGTAAATCCTTACACTAACCAAAACCCTAATCCTAGTGTTAACCTAAAACCTAACCCTAACCCTAACCCTAACATTAACCTAAACCTAACTCTTACCTTAACCCTATCCCTAACCCTAACCCTAACCCTAATCCTAAAGCTAAAACTGAAGCTAATCCTAATCCC
>NW_024354891.1:0-345 GCF_902729225.1 Pteropus medius
CTGTCTGCAGTGTCTCCCAAATGAACTCTTTCCAGCGGGTGACGGCCGCCATGGACGCAGGGGCCAAAGCATCCCCGGGTACGCTGTCTGTGGGCGGCCCTGTCCCCTGCAAGAGGATGCAGAGACGAATGACACGTAGTTTGTACCTCTAGGAGCTCAAAGTGTCAGTGAGTGCTACTCCAACTTCGCCACCCGAGACCCGCAGATGACCGGGCATGGCCCACAGAGCCGCAAGGCCCCGGGAGGGCTGTGCATTTGCCGCAAGGGAGCCTTTTCTCGGAAGTCTGCGATTCTGGCTCAAAATGGACGTCACCAGAGAGCTTTTCGCCAAAGCTACCATATACA
>NW_024354892.1:0-418 GCF_902729225.1 Pteropus medius
CCACTTGTTAGATGTGTACTGCCCCAGGAAGGGGAGTGATAGCTGGTGAGCGGCTCTCTTTAGCAAAGCTAATTCTGAAAGAGGACTGACAGCACTGGACAGTAGCACAGTATCCATGACATTCCCTTATGCCTTGTGGAAGATTACTGAGGAATTTGCAGATTAAGAAAAGATATAAAAAAGAATACTAATGTTAAAATAATAACAGATATCAAGAACACAAATAACAGAAAACCTGACTACAGCGTATTAAATACAGACTGGCTTTTTCTGTGTTATGCAATACGATATGGGCAGGAATGGCCCAACAGGGCATCTGAAGTACCATGCACAGGGGCTCTGTCCATTGCTCCATGTTACCATTTTCTTGCTACCCAATCCTCATGTTTGTCCTCTCGTGGTTGCATGATGGCTACTT
>NW_024354893.1:0-710 GCF_902729225.1 Pteropus medius
TTATGATGGTAAATCTAATGTTTATGTATTTGACCATAATAAAAAAAAAAAAAAACTGGGAAAAAAATACTGATTCCTTTCACATTTAGGTAATTGTACTCAGCTTTAGGAAAACAAAAGTGAACAAGACATAAACTAAGTCTTCCAAAAAATGCGCACAAACTAGTAAGAAAAAGAAAAGATCAATGTCTGGAATATAGAGCACTTCCTAGCCTCTGAGACGCTACCCTCCCAAAAAGTGGCCCATGGCCTCAGAATGAAAGTTGGAAATGACCAATACTCTACCTTAGAGATTTACCATTACTGTATCCAATTACAGTCTCTGAAAGAACTTGCAGCAAGCAAATGTTTAATCCCAAAATTCCCATGCTTATTTGATAATTTCTTTCTTTTTCTCTTTAATACACCAGCTTCATATATGGAAGGTGGTCAAATAACATTCAAATGTTCTGTAAGGCAAAAAACCTCATGAAAGTAGAGAGGAGAAAAACAAACAGCTAACTCAGTCTGGTGGAAGTGGAAGCAGAGGCCGGTAGTCTGGACAAGACACTCCATGCGGAAAAACTTCCATATGGAATTCAGGATAAGAAAACCCTACATTTATTAAGTCTGAGGAAATAACTCATACAGCCATCAAGACAAGTTATGGTTCCATAATTCCTAGTTTGCATTCACTATTAGCCCTTAGGGATACTTTTAAGCCTTGAGCC
>NW_024354894.1:0-4795 GCF_902729225.1 Pteropus medius
TAACCCTAACCCTAATTTTACACTAACAATAACACTAATCTTAAGCACTGACCCTAAACCATACCTAATCCTAACTCACTCTAAAACTAAATCTAACCCTAAACCTAATCCTAAATCTAAACCAAACCATAAATGTAACCCTAACACTAATTGTAACCCTAAATCTAAAGCCAATCTTAACCCTAAATCTAGCCCTAACCCTAAATTTTACACTAAGAATGACCCTAACCATAACTTCATACCCTAACCCTAACTCTAAAGGTAATGCTAACCTTAACCCTAACTCTAAAGCTAATGCTAGCTATAATATTAATCCTAACTCTAACACTAACCTTAACCTTGACCCTAAACCTAACACTAAAGCTTATCCTAACCCTAAACCTAACCCTAATCTAAACCGAACACTAATCATAACCATAACTATAAACATATAACTAAAATAAAACTTAACTGAACCCTAAAGGAAACCCTAACCCTAACCGAATTCTAACCCTAATCTTAACCCTAATCCTAAACTTCACTCTAATCCCTAATCCTAACCGTAATCCAAAGCCTAACACTAACCCAAACCGTGATCCAAACTCTAAAACTAAAGCTAATTCTAACCCTAATTCTGACTCTATTCATAAATTTTACATTAAAATTAACTCTAACACTAACTCATTGCACTAACCCAAACCCTAAACCTAAAGTTAACCTTAATACTAATATTAATTCTAAATCTAACCATATCCCTAACCTCAATCTAACCCTAACCCTAACCATAAACCTAACCCTAATCTAAACCTAAAAGGAACCCTAAAGGTAACACAAACCTTAACAAAACCCTAACCCTAACCCTAACCATAACTCTAACCTTAAACTTAACCCTAATTCTAAACCTACCCTAACTTCAATCTTAACAGTAGCCTAACTCTAAATTGTACACTAACAATAACCCTAACCGTAACCTCAATTTTAACTCTAACACTAACCCTAAACCTAAATCTAAACCTTAACCCTAACCTTAACTCTAACCCTAATCTTGATCCTAACTCGAAACCTAAGCTAATCCTAACACTAATTCTAACCCTAACCTTAAGTTTTACATCAACAATAACTCAAACCCTAACCACTTACCCTAAGCATAACCCTAAACCTATTCCTACACTAAACATAACCCGAACCCTATCGATAACCCAACCCTAACTTACCCTAACCCTAGCCCTAACATTAATCCTAACTCTGCCCACTTACACTAACCCTAACCCTGACGCTAAAACAAACTTAAACCTTATCTAAACCTACTCCGTTACTTTAAACGTGTCACTATCCCTAACACTAAACCCTAAAACTAATCTGAACCCTAACCAAAACCCTGATCCTAAACCTATAACTAAACTAACCGTAACCTGAACACTAAACCTAACCTTAAGTTTTACACTAACAAAAACCTTAAGCCTAACCTTTTACCCTAAACCTAACTCTAAACTTAAATTTCACTCTAAAACTAACCCGAACATTAGGCATAACCCTAATAATAACCATAAATCTGATCCTAACCCTAAAACTAAAGATCATCCTAACCCTAACCCTAACCGTATACCTATAGATTACAGGTAACCCTAATCTAACCATAACTTTAACCCTAAAACTTATCCTAACACTAAAACTAAAGCTAATACTAACCCTAAATCTAAGATGAACACTAACACTAACCTGACCCCTTACTTTTACACTGACAGTAAAACTAAACCTGACCACTTAACGTAAACCTAAACCTATCACTAACTTTAACTATAAAATTAAACCTAACCCTAAATTCACTCAAACCTTAACTCTAACACTAACCTTAACACTGATCCTAACACTAAAACTAAAGCCAATCCTAACCCTAATTCTAACCCTAATCCTAAATTTTGCAATAAGAATAACCCTAAAATTAACCCCATACCATAAATCTAAAATTAACCATAACTCTATGCCTAACCCTAACCAAACCCTACCACTAACCCTAACCCTATAACTAATCCTAACTCTAAACTCTGACCCTAATCCAACCCTAACCTTAACTCTAACCTAACCCTAATGCTAAGCATAACTTTAACAACACCCTTAAACCTAAACCAAAGCTAAACCTAACCTTACCCCTAACAATAAACCAACTCATAAACTAAACCGTACTTGAATTCTAATGGTAATAAAATCCCTAACCCTAACCCTGAACTTAACCCTAACCCTAACCCGACTCTAATTGCAACTCTATCCCTAACCCTAACCGAAAAAAAAATAAAGCTAAACCTAATCCTAATTCTAAACCTAACCCTAAAACTAATCCAAACTCTAAAATTATCCCTAACCCTATCCCTATCCCTAATCGTAACTGAACCATAACCCCAATCTAACACAAATACTAATTCTAAATTTTTACCCTAACCATAACCCTAATCTTAACCCTTACCTAAACATAACCCTAATGAATTACTAACCATAATCTTAACGCTAACACTAACCCTAAACTTAAAGCCTGATACTAAATCTAAACTTAACCCAAATTAAGCTCTAAAACTAAATCTAACCCTAACACTAACTCTTACCCTATTCCTAATCCTAAACACAACCTAACCCTCACCATAACCCTAAACTATACCTAGCCCTAATCCTATCCCTAACATTAATCCTAACTCTTACCTCTTACCCTAAACCTCATCCCAAACATAACTGTAAGTCTAACCCAAACCATAATGGCAAAACTATCCGTAACCCTATCCCTAACCCTAACCCTAACCCGAACCCTAACCCTAACCCTAACCCTAATTAAATGCTAAAACTCACTCTAACCATAACTCTAATCTTAAAATTAACCCAAATCTTAAACGTGACCCTAACACTAACACTAACCTTGATCCTAACCCTAAATCTAAAGCTAATCCTAACCCTAATTCTAACACTAACCTAAATTTTATACTAAGAATAACCCTAATCTAATCATATTCACTAACACTAACCCTAAACCAAAGTCTTACCTTAACACTAACAATAAACCTAACCCTAACCCTAACTCTAACCTAAACCTAACCGTAACACTTACCCTAACCAAACAAAAAACCTAATCCTAAACATAACCATACACCGAATCCTAACCTTAATCCTAACCCTAACACTAACCGTAACATTAATCCCATACTCTAATCCTAAACCTAAACCTAACGCTAATCTTAACCCCAACAGTAATCCTAACCCTAACCCTAACACTAACCCTAACCCTAAACCTAAACCCTAACACTAAAACTAACCCTGACCCTAACCCTGACTCTAACTGTAAAATTACCCCTAACCGTAACGGTAAACTAATCCTATCCCTAATCCTAACCCTAGTACTAATTTTGCTTCACACCTCTTACTCTAACCCTAACCCTAACCCTAACACAAACCCTCACCTTATCACTAACCTAAACTGAACCCTAACCGTAAACCAAAACTAATCCTATCCCTAATGCTAACTCTAACACTAATTCTATATCTAACTTCTTACCCTAACCTAACCGTAAACAAAACCATAACCCTAACTCAAAACATAACGATAAACCTAACCTTAAACCTAACCCTAACCTTAAACCTAACTCTAACCTTAAACCTAACATAAACCTAACCCTAACTCTGAACCTAAATAAATCCTAACACTAACCCTTACCCTAACATTAATTCTAAATCTAACCTCTTAGCCTAACCCTAGTCTTAAACATAATGGTATCCCTAACCCAAACCACAACGCTAAAACAAAACCTAACCCTAAACATAACTCTAAATTTTACACTAACAATAACCCTAACCTTAACACTTGAGACTAAACTTAACCATAACCATTTTAACTCTAAAACTAACTCTAAGCCTAATCCAAAACCTAAATTTAAAGCTAATTCTAACCCTAATTTTAACCCTAATTCTAACATTACACTAAGAATAACCAGAACTCTAACTCCATGCCCTAACCCTAACACTACCCCTTAACCCTAACCATAACCCTAAACCTAATGTTAACGTTAACTCAAACCTAATCTAATGCTAAACTGAATCCTAACCATAATCCAAACTCTAAACCTAACCCTATACACTAATCCTAACGCTAATCTTAATCCTAACAGTAACACTAACCATAACCTTAACCCTAACCTTAAACCTAAACTAAACCTAACCCTACCTCTAAAATTAAACTAATTCTAACTCTATTTCTAAAGCTAACACTAATCCTAACTTTGATCTCTTACCCTAATTCTAACCCGAAGCATAACTGTAACCCTAAACCAAAACATAACACTGAACCTAACACTAATCCTAACCTTAACCTGAACGTTATCCCAAATCATAACTCTAAACCTAACCATAACCATAACCCTAACCCTAAACTTAACTCTAAACCTAACTCTAGCAATAACCGTAACCCACACCCTAACACTAATCCTAACTCTAAACTGTTATCCTAACCCTAACCAAAAACATAACTGTAACCCTTACACAAACATTAACGCTAGACCTAAACCTATCCCTATCGCTAACGCTAACACAAACACTACCATAAAACCCTAACTCTAAACCCTAAACCCTAATCATACCTCTAAACCTAATCCAAAATGTAAACCTAACAGAAACCATAACCCTAAATCTAAGTTACCCTAAACCTAACCCTAATACTAATCCTAACTCTAACCTCTTACACTAAACCTAACCCTAAACATCACTGTAAAACTAACACAAACATAATGCTAAATCTACTCCTAACCCTAACCCTAACCCTAAACATAAACCTAACAATAAC
>NW_024354895.1:0-413 GCF_902729225.1 Pteropus medius
CTCCCTACTCCGCACACACACACTCTTTTCTTGAACCATTTGAGAATTAATTGCAGATATCGTGATACTTCACCCCGAACACTTAAAAGATTCTATCGTCTAAAAACAAAAACATTCTCCTACATAATCAATATAAACTTAATACACTCAAGAAATTTAACATTGATATATTACCATAATATCTAACATATAGCCCATAAACTTCCCTAACCTATCCCATTAATGTTCTTTATAAATGTTCTCTTAAAAAAAAGTAATCAAGGATCATGCAGTGCATTTAATCGTGTCTCTTAACCTCCATTTGTCTAGAAAAGTTCCCCAGACTTTTCTTTTTGTCTCTTTTTTCTTTATGATTAACATTTTTGAAGTATCCAGAACTGCTTTGCGTAACGTCCCTCAATTTGGATTTGGCT
>NW_024354896.1:0-518 GCF_902729225.1 Pteropus medius
ACATGTACAAGTTTTTACTACTGTTCAATAATCTGTATTTAAGAAATAAGTGTGCTACATCTCAAAACACTAAATCCCTCCCAGTGGGATCTCACCTGATGCCTGATCCAGCACAATAGATTTGCACATTTACATTAAAAGCTAACCTTATATTGATGTATGCAGCCTTTTCTGTGGCGGCACTTAAAGTACGAATATTGATATATGCAGCCTTTTCTGTGGCCGTTAATCCGTTTTGCATCTTTTCTAGATTTTGAACATACATTCTTAGCAATCGATGTTTGCTTAATAGTAAATGTTCATCATGCACTTTTTTGTTGTTTATGGATCTGTGACTGAAGTAATAATACTACCAAGCATTTATTGAGTATCTTCTGAGTGTTAGGTGCTTCCTGTGCGTCAGCTCCAGGTCTGTCATCCCTGATTTGTACATGAGACTCAGAAATGTTGAGTTACTTTATGTCAAGTAGCCAGCAGAGGTTAAAATGACTAAAGTCTGCCAGATACTACAGCCCAGG
>NW_024354897.1:0-478 GCF_902729225.1 Pteropus medius
CTCTCTGGTGACGTCCATTTTGAGCCAGAATCGCAGACTTCCGAGAAAAGGATCACTTGCGGCAAATGCACAGCCCTCCGGGGGCCTTGGGGCTCTGTGGGCGATGCTCGGTCACCTGCGGGGACTGGGGTACCGAAGTTGGAGGAGCACTCACTGACACTTTGAGCTCCTAGAGGTACAAACTACGTCCCATTCGTCTCTGTATGCCCTTGCAGGGTTCAGGGCCACCCACACACAGCGTACCCAGGGATGCTTTGGCCCCTGCGTCCACGGCGGTCGTCACCCGCTGGATAGAGTTCAGTTGGGAGACACTGCAGACAGCTGTGGGTCTGAATTCGGCCTCCGTGCCTTTGGAGCTTTGCGATCAGCTCTTTGACTCTCATTTCTTCATTTTGAATGCGTCCACGGGGACCATTACGACCATCCCAGGCAGAAAGGTGAGGGAGAGGGAGGTGTCTGCTTCCGTCCTGAAGTCTGA
>NW_024354898.1:0-1143 GCF_902729225.1 Pteropus medius
TAGAAAAGTAGTTTTTTTGTTTGTTTGTTTGTTTTTTAAACAGAGGAAAGAAAAATAGCCACAGTTTCATTAACCTAGCAGAACATTTTACAGCCTGGTTACTTTGAACATAGTCCATGTCAGCCTATTTTGCATTATTTTCAGTTGCAGATAGTTTTACTTTGGAGGAGCGTTTTTGCAGACGGCAGCTTTTACGGCAGTGACAATTCTGATGTCCGTCACTGGAATTCGCATGACACGGAGAGTGGCGACTCCCTATCGCTCTGTCTCCCGTGGGTGCATCACCGGTACCGGCAGTCGGGAGAAGCGCCGGTGGGGTGGGCCAGCGGGTCAGAACCAGCCCGAGGAGGAGGGCAGAGGCGCCCCCGGGAGCTTTCTCTTGCTGTGAAATATCCCACTTAGATGCCAGCCGTTTACAGACCCAAATTCTTTGAAAACACACCGTTCCGCTCTGATGGACCAGCTCAGCCTTTCCCCTTTTATATCTTGTAGCCGATGAGCGCTTCTTGCAGTACAGTCGCTAGGGATTTAAAGTAGAGAAGAGAGCGATTGATAGTAGAGAGCGATTTAAACTAGTGGTGTCCGTTTCCTACTTTTTGAGCAGTTGACACATGTTCAGTAGCCCATGTTCGTGTTGTTTTGTCATATGGTTCTATATAATCTTCTAATAGGCCCTAATACGCAGGGAGGTTGGGCTCCGGAAATCGGTTTGTGAGGCTGTGCCATGGCGTGTGCTTTTCCCCAGCATCTTTGTTATAAAATCATGATTGCGTCCCCAGACCACCTTATAAAAGGCTCATTACCTGAGTTGCTGCTGGTCACTAGTTGGAATTCTGGACGCAGGGATCCGAGGCCATGCCGGAGGAAAGAGAGAGAGAAATGAACCCCACGGTCCTCTTGTAGGCGACAAAGTTGATTCGGCAAATGTCTCTTCTGTTTTTTTTCTTCTTTAGTTTTCTTTCCCGATGGCCGTGGGCTACTTGAGGTTTACCTTATCAGCGATCCCCGTGGAGCTTCCACTGTATCAAACATGACAGTGAACTCTGGCCCAGGTCCTCTGGCTAGATTATAGATTAGATCGCGTGCCCAACCTATGAAAGGGCTCGTGATTGACAGCCACACAGCATTTGATAGAGAAGCCAG
>NW_024354899.1:0-501 GCF_902729225.1 Pteropus medius
GTGCTTCAGTTATCGGGCCATGGGACTTACAGAAAGGCAGTGTGATAAGCTGAGTGGGAAGTATTTTGCTCCTTCTTTGCTCTCTAATTCAGACCAACTTGAATCCTGTAGGAAATGCAGCAGCTCAGAATGTCTCCGCGGTCTGAGTAACATTCAAATACACCTTGTCATGGTATTTACCAGATGAATTGACTAGATTAACCCCAACCTAGATGGGAAATAGCTATAAGGAGAACTAGCATTTGCCCACATTAGTAACATGCTGGTGTACACAGAAGTGGTAGGAGCAGAAGCTCGAGAGACAAGCTGCTTGTATTCCAGTCCAGGTTCTGTGTGACCTCGGGCAAGTCTTTTGACCTATCGGATCCACATGTTCACCCTTTGTTAAGTGGGGATGAGAGCTACACTTCCTCCCTTAGCTATTTGTGAGGTTGTTGGCTATGCAACTACTTGTGTTCAATCAAACATGAATATCCGATAGTATTCCTGAAAGATTTGCCA
>NW_024354900.1:0-878 GCF_902729225.1 Pteropus medius
AAAAAAAAAAAATTAAAATATTTTTGTACATCCCAATTCATAAAGAAAAATTGTTTATTTTTATTTTTTTATTTAGGAGAGTTCATCAGGCTTAGGGAGTGCAAATCCTTTCTACTTACTTAGGACAAATGTAGAACATAAGCAAGGAAGAAACAATTTATGTAAGATAAAAGTTTCTAAAGAAGAAAATCAAAAGAATAGAAAAGGATAAATTACACACATTTTAGTTAAAAAAATTTTTTTAGAGGAAAAATAAAACCACTTGAAACTACTTACTGAAAGGATCATATGGCATATATGATCCTTTATGAGGATCAAATGACCAAAACCAAAGGAAAAAATGACCAAAACCAAATAATATAAATACGTGTATTTTGTTTTTTGATAAATTCCCTGAACTTTAAGGAAAAATCATGAATCCTGAGGCATTCACCTCAAAAGAATTGGAAATCAGATTGTCATTAGCCTTTCGACAAAAAGACAGCATCAGGAGACTAAGTAATGAAATAGTATTTTAAAGACACTAAGAGAAAATTATGTGTTGCAGAAGTAGTTTTTATGTATAAAAGCCACAGAAAAACTGTGATAATGCAACAATTCGAAGAATCTTCTTTGTCTGACCCTTTCCTGAAAAAGCTACTAGAGATCGAACATCAATTAAGCAAGAACAAGTAAAGAAACGTTAACTTTAGGGTTGTTTGTGGAAAATTAAATATGGTTACCTAGAGAATAAAGGCCAAATGATGATTTTTAAGGAAAAAATAACAGTACTTCATGGCTATATACTCTGACAATCTAGATACCAGACAACTTTCAAGAAATAGTGACGATGGGTAGAATATCTGCGGAAAATAAAATATGCTAATACTTTTTCACTA
>NW_024354901.1:0-1339 GCF_902729225.1 Pteropus medius
CATGAACATGAGTTTGATATGAATTTTATTTGTAGGTTACTTTTCTTTTGATATTTCATCAGTTTGCAGATGTGAAAAGTCTTTAGTGATCATTGAAGTGATATGAATTAATTTCTCTGATAATCGTTTCAGATTAGTGAGTTATGGAATATCTTATTTCAAGTCATTATAAGTGACTGTGTTTTAGACAGCAGGGAAGTATGGGACTAAGACTTGAATTTACCTTGGGTTTGGGGCTGTAGTTATTACCTTGTTAGTGGGTGAGGCAGAATTTGAGCCTTTCCAGAATCCAGCAAGGCAGGCCCTACTATATAGCATTTATGTGTCATCACCCCTCCCTTATATTAGCTTAGGGGGTTTTGTTTTTGTGTTTTTTGTTTTCAAAGCAATATCCCTGTATAGCAAAACCATTTTGTGTTTGCTTGATATTATAGGCTGAATAAATACAGCATATTAACTATGAAAACAGTTTACACATTGAAGATCTAAAGAAAATTAAACTTGCCACTTAAATACCTGAGTATTTATATACTTCTTCTCTTTTGTTTGCCTTACCTAATAGATGTTTGTGACGAAAGCCCTTGTATTTACTGAAACCTGCTTATTTGTGAATGAAGGACTCTGTGATAATATATTCATGGGTACTTTCCATGCTCTACATATGTGACATAAAATGCCAAATATTATGACTATATTTGGCACAAGGGTGCTAGTATAGAACCAATAAAAATATCATTCATTTAAAAAATCATTGAGCATCTCTTGGCTAAGCCAGAGAGTTCCTGTCCTTAAAAGGTTTATAATCTATTCACCACAACTAAAAAGTAATCCAATAATTATACTATGATGAGTTTTAAATTCTAACCAGTGAACGCAGAGGAGAGACACATTAACTAGCCTGAAAAAAATGACGTGGCTAGCCTTTATTTCAAGAGCCAATTTTTCAGCATTTTCAAGAGCTTATTTTCAGCATTGCTTTTAAAAAATTTCTTTCTTTCACTACTCTTTGTTTCATGTTGTGATGTTTTAAAAGAAATGATAAATAACTTCCTCCCCTTCAGTGTCACACTGAAAACCTGCATTTGCTCTGCATCCCTCCTTTGAGGGACTTAATGAAAATGTCAAAGTATCGCTTTAGTGGCCTCTGCCCTTCAGAAAATGTGGAACTGCTGAGTAGCAGGAAGTTCTTGGCCCCCGTCACTTAAATCTGTAACAACATCAGCACCACATTTATGTAATGTTTCAGTTTAAAGAGTGATTTTTATAAAATTGAATGCATTCCCTCCTCCTGTGAGGTAAACAGGGCAGGTATTGTTATTTCTCCTCTGGCATGTGTGTA
>NW_024354902.1:0-6045 GCF_902729225.1 Pteropus medius
AGGTGGATCCTTAACTGAACAGGAGCTGTGATTCGGAGTCCATGTGACAATACAGGGCCCTACCGTAACTTGCTGCAGAGGCTGCCCTGACACTCTGGTGCAGCCTTACATCTGGACTCCAACGTGTGCAAAATGTGAAGTTAGCTCCCTCGGAACCTCCACCGGTATTCACGGCCCTCACTTTGAGCACCTTCTAGTGCACAGACTGTTTCCTCCACAATGGGTTGCCTTTGCATCCTGTAACGTGTTACAGGCTGTTGAGTGCAATTACTTGAAGACAGATCGAAGAGGCGAACTGAAATTTGGCCTTAGAGCAGCCACCTCCTGTGCTGCCGATAGCTGCTAACTTGAAGGAGATTGGTCAAAACTGGCTGTATCCTCAAGGTAAATACGTATCAAGCGGGATCGGGCAGCAATCCCTTGAAACAGACGGTACGCGCCAAAGAGACGAGCAATCGTTGTGTTCGTCAGTAAGGGACCGTGCAAGAATCTCAGTATGTTCGGCGCACTGCGATGCAAATGGTGACGGAGCTCTTCGGAAGTGCCTGTGGGCCGTCATCCAAAATTCCATAGCAGGACTTACTGCTAGTCCTGGTACACGCGGTGACGCCTGAAGCCGCACTTGGAATGAGAGCTACGAGGCGACTCCGGTTTTACCCTTTCGTTCAGGTCTTACGTGTGGAAGAGGAGCGTGCTCCTTTCCTCTCTGGTTTCGACCCATGTGAAACGAAAGACGAGTCTGTATTGAAAGCAGCTCCGTCTTGGATGAGACTTGTTTTCTGGACTCAGAATTCAGTTGAAAGACCAGTTTTCGATGCACGGCCCTCCAACACGCACTCGGTATTCTTTGAATCCACTGTACCTAAAACTGTGGAGCCCCGTGGCTCATTTCCTAACCGGCCCTCTGCGAGCTCATTTTCATGCCAGTGCAATGTTTACGAATCACGATGAGAACTATTCATCACGGGGTTTGTTAGCTAACCGCGTTGTGAGTAACACAGATCCACAGATGAGCATTAACTAGGATTAGAAATTCATAGACACATTCAGATCACTCCTGTATTTTGTGGAGAGGCGGTACTGACACAGTGGTGGCGTCCTTGAGCTTTAGTTTCAGCTTTGGCGAGAGATGCGTCCGCTGGGAGACTTCTCGGTTGGTGATTCGGATTGCATGCAGTCCAGTTCTAAGAGGCATTGCGAAGATTCCCTCAGTGGAGGCAACGTCTGCGCCTCCGACGCCTGCGAGGCTTGAAACAGAAAGGGCTAACTGGCACCTTCCTAGAGGTAAGTTCGTACGAAGCGGGAATTGCAGGCGATGCCTTCTGAGAGCCGGTATACGCTGAGGATTCTCGAAATTGGGTACTCTTTACAACGGTACTGATTTCCTTCTGTAGAGAATAGCTCATGCTATTGGGACCCGATAATGGTCCCCAGGTCTTTATGCGAATGACCGTGTTCCATCATCTAGAAGAACCACTAATGAACTGCTGCTTGTTTCGGGACGCGCAGAGATGGAGGCCGCACACGAAATCTCAAGTACCTAGAAACTGTGCTCCTACGGTGGGATTCATGTCATCCAGTGTGAATTGCAGCACAGCTCCTTACCCCACTGTTCAAGAAACTCGAATAACTGAAATCGATTCTCTCACGAACGTGCCTGCTCATTAGCGCCTTGTTTGCGGTACAGGACACGATTCGAAAAGCTCGAACCGAGCCACCGTCCTTGAACTTACAGAGTGCCCTCATTGCATGTCTGAAAGCACATCTTAAGCAGTGGCAGGCGCATCTCATTTCCAAAAGACTTGGTTGTCTCTCATGTGGCACAGGTTTCCTTGGCAGAGTAGAGCTCACGAACTTTCTCACGCACGTGAAGTGGCTATGAAGCATGATGCGGAATGATGCCGTTGAGTTGTGCCTGCTACGCGTTCGTCAGCAAGGTGGATCCTTAACTGAACAGGAGCTGTGATTCGGAGTCCGTGTGGCAATACAGGGCCATACCGTAACTTGCTGCAGAGGCTGCCCTGACACTCTGGTGCAGCCTTACATCTGGACTCCAACGTGTGCCTCATGTGAAGTTAGCTCCCTCGGAACCTCCACCGGTATTCACGGCCCTCGCTTTGAGCACCTTCTAGTGCACAGACTGTTTCCTCCACAAGGGGTTGCCTTTGTATCCTGTAACGTGTTCCAGGCTGTTGAGTGCAATTACTTGAAGACCGATCCAAGAGGCGAACTGAAAGTTGGCCTTAGAGCAACCACCTCCTGTGCTGCCGATAGCTGCCAAGTTGAAGGAGATTGGGCAAAACTAGCTGTATCCTCAAGGTAAATACGTATCAAGCGGGATCGGGCAGCAATCCCTTGAAACAGGCGGTACGCGCCAAAGAGACGAGCAATCGTTGTGTTCGTCAGTAAGGGACCGTACTAGAATCTCAGTATGTTCGGCGCACTGCGATGCAAATGGTGACGGAGCTCTTCGGAAGTGCCTGTGGGCCGTCATCCAAAATTCCATACAGGACTTACTGCTAGTCCTGGTACACGCGGTGACGCCTGAAGCCGCACTTCAGGCGTCACCGCGTGTACCAGCAATGAGAGCTACGAGGCGACTCCGGTCCTACCCTTCGTTCAGGTCTTACGTGTGGAAGTGGAGCGTGCTCCTTTCCTCTCTGGTTTCGACCCATGTGAAACGAAAGACGATTCTGTATTAAAAGCAGCTCCGTCTAGGATGAGACTTGTTTTCTGGATCCAGAATCCAGTTGAAAGTCCAGTTTTCGATGCACGGCCCTCCAACATGCACTCGGTACTCTTTGCATCCACTGGACCTAAAACCGTGGAGCCCCGTGGCTCATTTCCAAACCGGCCCTCTGCGAGCTCATTTTCAGGCCAGTGAAATGTTTGCGAATCACGATGAGAACTATTCCTCACGGGGTTTGTAAGCTAATCGCGTTGGAGCAACACAGATTCACAGATGAGCCCTAACTAGGATAGAAATTCATAGGCACATTCGGAGCACTCCTGTATTTTGTGGAGAGGCGATACTGACGCAGTGGTGGCGTCCTTGAGCTTTAGTTTCACCTTTGGCGAGAGATGCGTCCGCTGGGAGACTTCTCGGTTGGTGACTCGGATTGCATGCAGTCCAGTTCTAAGAGGCATTGCGAAGATTCCCCCAGTGGAGGCAACGTCTGCGCCTCCGACGCCTGCGAGGCTTGAAACAGAAATGGCTAACTGGCACCTTCCTAGGGGTAAGTTCGTACGAAGCAGGAATTGCAGGCGATGCCTTCTGAGAGCGTGTATACGCTGAGGATTCTCGAAATTGGGTACTCTTACAACGGTACTGATTTCCTTCTGTAGAGAATAGCTCATGCTATTAGAGACAGGTACTTGCCCCATAATGGTCCCCAGGTCTTTCTGCGAATGACCGTGTTCCATCATCTAGGGGAACCACTAATGAACTGCTGCTCGTTTTCGGACGCGCAGAGATGGAGGCCGCGCACGAAATCTCAAGTACTAGAAACTGTGCTCCTACGGTGGGATACATGTCATACAGTGTGAATTGCAGCACAGCTCCTTACCCCACTGTTCAAGAAACTCGAATAACTGAAATCGATTCTCTCACGAACGTGCCTGCTCATGAGCGCCTGGTTTACGGTACAGGACACGATTCGAAAAGCTCGAACCGAGTCAGCGTCCTTGAACTTACAGAGTGCCCTCATTGCATGTCTGAAAGCAGATCTTAAGCAGTGGCAGGCACATCTCTTTCCAAAAGACTTGGTTGTCACTCATGTGGCACAGGTTTCCTTGGCAGAGTAGAGCTCACGAACTTCCTCACGCACGTGAAGTGTCTATGAAGCATGATGCGGAATGATGCCTTTGAGTTGTGCCTGCTACGCGTTCGTCAGGAAGGTGGATCCTTAACTGAACAGGAGCTGTGATTCGGAGTCCGTGTGGCCATACATGTCCATACCGTAACTTGCTGAAGAGGCTGCCCTGACACTCTGGTGCAGCCTTTCATCGGGATGCCAACGTGGGCCTCATGTGAAGTTAGCTCCCTCGGACCCTCCACCGGTATTCACGACCCTGGCTTTGAGCACCATCTAGTGCACAGACTGTTTCCTCCACAATGGGTTGCCTTTGCATCCTGTAACGTGTTACAGGCTGTTGAGTGCAATTACTTGAAGACAGATCCAAGAGGCGAACTGAAAGTTGGCCTTAGAGCAGCCACCTCCTGTGCTGCCGACAGCTGCCAAGTTGAAGGAGATTGGGCAAAACTAGCTGTATCCTCAAGGTAAATACGTATCAAGCGGGATCGGGCAGCAATCCCTTGAAACAGACGGTACACGCCAAAGAGACGAGCAATCGTTGGGTTCGTCAGTAAGGGACCGTGCAAGAATCCCAGTATGTTCGGCGCACTGCGATGCAAATGGTGACGGAGCTCTTCGGAAATGCCTCTGGGCCGTCATCCAAAATTCCATACAGGACTTACTGCTAGTCCTGGTACACGGGGTGACGCCTGAATCCGCACTTGGAATGAGAACTACGAGGCGACTCCCGTCCTACCCTTTCATTCAGGTCTTACGTGTGGAAGTGGAGCCTGCTCCTTTCCTCTCTGGTTTCGACCCATGTGAAACGAAAGACGATTCTGTATTAAAAGCAGCTCCGTCTAGGATGAGACTTGTTTTCTGGATCCAGAATCCAGTTGAAAGACCAGTTTTCGATTCACGGCCCTCCAACACGCACTCGGTCCACTTTGCTTCCACTGGATCTAAAACCGTGCAGCCCCGTGTCTCATTTCCAAACCGGCCCTCTGCGAGCTCATTTTCATGCCAGTGCAATGTTTACGAATCACGATGAGAACTATTCCTCACGGGGTTTGTTAGCTAACCGCGTTGTGAGCAACACAGATCCACAGATGAGCATTAACAAGGATTAGAAATTCATAGACACATTCGGAGCACTCCTGTATTTTGTGGAGGGGCGATACTGACGCAATGGTGGCGTCCTTGAGCTTCAGTTTCAGCTTTGGCGAGAGATGCGTCCGCTGGGAGACTTCTCGGTTGGTGACTCGGGTTGCATTCATTCCAGTTCTAAGAGGCATTGCGAAGATTCCCCCAGTGGAGGCAACGTCTGCGCCTCCGACGCCTGCGAGGCTTGAAACAGAAAGGGCTAACTGGCACCTTCCTAGAGGTAAGTTCGTACGAAGCGGGAATTGCAGGCGATGCCTTCTGAGAGCGTGTATACGCTGAGGATTCTCGAAATTGGTTACTCTTACAACGGTACTGATTTCCTTCTGTAGAGAATAGCTCATGCTATTAGAGACAGGTACTTGCCCCATAATGGTCCCCAGGTCTTTCTGCGACTGACCGTGTTCCATCATCTAGGGGAACCACTAATGAACTGCTGCTCGTTTTCGGACGCGCAGAGATGGAGGCCGCGCACGAAATTTCAAGTACTAGAAACTGTGCTCCTACGGTGGGATTCATGTCATACAGTGTGAATTGCAGCACAGCTCCTTACCCCACTGTTCAAGAATCTCGAATAACTGAAATCGATTCTCTCACGAACGTGCCTGCTCATGAGCGCCTGGTTTATGGTACAGGACACGATTCGAAAAGCTCGAACCGAGTCAGCGTCCTTGAACTTACAGAGTGCCCTCATTGCATGTCTGAAAGCAGATCTTAAGCAGTGGCAGGCACATCTCATTTCCAAAAGACTTGGTTGTCACTCATGTGGCACAGGTTTCCTTGGCAGAGTAGAGCTCACGAACTTTCTCACGCACGAGAAGTGTCTATGAAGCATGATGCGGAATGATGCCTTTGAGTTGTGCCTGCTACGCGTTCGTCAGGAAGGTGGATCCTTACTGAACAGGAGCTGTGATTCGGAGTCCGTGTGGCCATACATGTCCATACCGTAACTTGCTGCAGAGGCTGCCCTGACACTCTGGTGCAGCCTTTCATCGGGATGCCAACGTGGGCCTCATGTGAAGTTAGCTCCCTCGGACCCTCCACCGGTATTCACGACCCTGGCTTTGAGCACCTTCTAGTGCACAGACTG
>NW_024354903.1:0-511 GCF_902729225.1 Pteropus medius
TGAAGAAGCATAATTCTCTGACTTGAAATCACATGGAAAATCCATAATAGGGCAATAAATATTTGTTGAATTGAATTTTTATTCAAAATAGTCAAACTCATCTGGGGACATCTGGGGACTGCTGAAACACTGAGAGACATCTGGGGACTGCTGAAACACTGAGAGTTGACCATTTAAGTGACCTTTGAATCAATTAAATGTCTGCGTAATGTGTTTGCCCCAGGTTTATATTTTGGTCTTCAGAGGTGGCCGGCAGCCTTCAGAGGGCAGATCTCGGTGGTGTGGAAGTGAAGATTCTGCTAGAGACGGCAGAGAAAATAACAGCTATGTCGTTGGATGTGCTTGGTAAACGGCTCTTCTGGGTTCAGTATGACAGAGAAGGAAGCAATTCTCGTATTTGTTCCTGTGATTATGATGGAGGTTCTGTCCATTTTAGCAAATATCTTTCACAGTAAGTTTTGCTTTTGGTATGAAATAAAACAATTGCCATTTGAAGTTTGTGTGATAAGTT
>NW_024354904.1:0-20998 GCF_902729225.1 Pteropus medius
CTCTCTGTATCCTCGTGCAGTGCTCCAGGCCACCCACAGACAGCGTACCCAGGGATGCTTTGTCCCCTCCGTCCCTGGAGGCCGTCACCCGCTGGAAAGAGGTCAGTTGGGGGACACTGCAGACAGCTGTGGGTCTGATTTCGGCCTCCCTGCCTCTTGAGCTTCGCGATCACCTCTTTGAGCCTTTCATTTCTTCATTTTGAATGCGTACACGGGGACCATTACGTCCATCCCAGGCAGCAAGGTGAGGGAGAGTGAGGTGTCTGCTTCCGTCCTGAAGTCTGATTGCCAATGCGGAAAGCAGGAAGGAGCAGAGGCCTTAGGAAGGAGCCCCGGGGCCTCTGGGATGAAAAGAGATCATGCTGAATTGTGGCTCTGGAACGCCGGTGTCCACACTGCGGGGAGGTGGAGGTGCGAGGAGCGGCCTGTCTTCTGTGGTAGAGCAGGGGTCCACGCAGGTTTCCTTCGAAAATCCACCATATACATATATATGCATATAGATGAACATATATATGCATATATATGTATATGGTAGATCTGGCAAAAAGCTCTCTAGTGACATCCATTTTGAGCCGGAACTGCAGACTTCCGAGATACGGCTCACTTGCGGCAAATTCACGGCCCTCCCGGCGCCTCGGGGCTCTGAGGGCGATGCTCGGTGGTCTGCGGGTACGGGGGTACGGAGGTTGCGGAAGCACTCACTGACACTTTGAGCCCCTAGAGGTACAAACGACGTCTCATTCCTCTCTGTATCCTCGTGCAGAGCTCCAGGCCACCCACAGACAGCGTACCAGGGATGCTTTGGCCCCTCCGTCCCTGGAGGCCGTCACCCGCTGGAAAGAGGTCAGTTGGGGGACACTGCAGACAACTGTGGGTCTGATTTCGGCCTCCGTGCCTCTTGAGCTTTGCGATCACCACTTTGAGCCTTTCATTTCTTCATTTTGAATGCGTACACGGGGACCATTACGTCCATCCCAGGCAGCAAGGTGAGGGAGAGGGAGGTGTCTGCTTCCGTCCTGAGGTCTGAGTGCCAATGCGGAAAGCAGGAAGGAGCAGAGGCCTTAGGAAGGAGCCCCGGGGCCTCTGGGATGAAAAGAGATCCTGCTGAATTGTGGCTCTGGAACGCCCGATGTCCACACTCCGGGAAGGTGGAGGTGCTGGGAGCGGCCTGCCTTCTCTGGTAGACCAGGGGTCCACACAGGTTTCCTTCGAAAATCCACCATATACATATATATGCATATAGATGAACATATATATGCATATATATGTATATGGTAGATCTGGCAAAAAGCTCTCTAGTGACGTCCATTTTGAGCCGAACTGCAGACTTCCGAGATACGGCTCACTTGCGGCAAATTCACGGCCCTCCCGGCGCCTCGGGGCTCTGAGGGCGATGCTCGGTCGTCTGCGGGTACTGGGGTACAGAAGTTGCAGAAGCACTCACTGGCACTTTGAGCCCCTAGAGGTACAAACGGCGTCTCATTCCTCTCTGTATCCTCGTGCAGAGCTCCAGGCCACCACAGACAGCGGACCCAGGGAGGCTTTGGCCCCTCCGTCCCTGGAGGCCGTCACCCGCTGGAAAGAGGTCAGTGGGGGACACTGCAGACAGCTGTGGGTCTGATTTGACCTCCGTGCCTTATGAGCTTTATGCGATGCCTCTTCGAGCCTTTCATTTCTTCATTTTGAATGCCGTCCACAGGGACCATACGATGCATCCCAGGCAGAAAGGTGAGGGGAGGAGAGGGAGTGTCTGCCTCCGTCCTGAAGTCTGATTTCCACGGCGGAAGGCGGGAAGGAGCGGAGGCCTTAGGAAGGAGCCCCGGGGCCTCTGGGATGAAAAGAGATCATGCTGAATTGTGGCTCTGGAACGCCCGGTGTCCCCACTGCGGGGAGGTGGAGGTGCTAGGAACGGCCTGTCTTCTGTGGTAGACCAGGGGTCCACGCAGGTTTCTTCGAAAATCCACCATATACATATATATGCATATAGATGAACATATATATGCATATATATGTATATGGTAGATCTGGCAAAAAGCTCTCTAATGACGTCCATTTTGAGCGGGAACTGCAGACTTTCGAGATACGGCTCACTTGCGGCAAATTCACGGCCCTCCCGGCGCCTCGGGGCTCTGAGGGCGGTGCTCGGTCGTCTGCGGGTACTGGGGTACAGAAGTTGCAGAAGCACTCACTGACACTTTGAGCCCCTAGAGGTACAAACGGCGTCTCATTCCTCTCTGTATCCTCGTGCAGAGCTCCAGGCCACCACCAGACAGCGGACCCAGGGAGGCTTTGGCCCCTCCGTCCCTGGCGGCCGTCACCCACTGGAAACAGGTCAGTGGGGGACACTGCAGACAGCTGTGGGTCTGATTTCCGCCTCCGTGCCTTATGAGCTTTGCGATCACCTCTTCGAGGCTTTCATTTCTTCATTTGAATGCGTCCACGGGGACCATTACGACCATCCCAGGCAGAAAGGTGAGGGAGGGGGAGGTGTCTGCTTCCGTCCTGAAGTCTGATTTCCACTGCGGAAAGCGGGAAGGAGCCGAGGCCTTAGGAAGGAGCCCCGGGGCCTCTGGGATGAAAAGAGATCCTGCTGAATTGTGGCTCTGGAACGCCCGGTGTCCACACTCCGGGGAGGTGGAGGTGCTGGGAGCGGCCTGTCTTCTCTGGTAGACCGGGGTCCACACAGGTTTCCTTCGAAAATCCACCATATACATGTATATGCATATAGATGAACATATATATGCATATATATGTATATGGTAGATCTGGCAAAAAGCTCTCTAGTGACGTCCATTTTGAGCCGGAACTGCAGACTTTCGAGATACGGCTCACTTGCGGCAAATTCACGGCCCTCGCGGCGCCTCGGGGCTCTGAGGGCGGTGCTCGGTCGTCTGCAGGTACTGGGGTACAGAAGTTACCAGAAACTCACTGACACTTTGAGCCCCTAGAGGTACAACCGGCGTCTCATTCCTCTCTGTATCCTCGTGCAGAGCTCCAGCCCACCCACAGACGGCGGACCCAGGGAGGCTTTGGCCCCTCCGTCCCTGGAGGCCGTCACCCGCTGGAAAGAGGTCAGTGGGGGACACTGCAGACAGCTGTGGGTCTGATTTCAGCCTCCGTGCCTTATGAACTTTGCGATCACCTCTTCGAGCCTTTCATTTCTTCATTTTGAATGCGTCCACGGGGACCATTACGACCATCCCAGGCAGAAAGGTTAGGGAGAGGATGGTGTCTGCTTCCGTCCTGAAGTCTGATTTCCAATGCGGAAAGCAGGAAGGAGCAGAGGCCTTAGGAAGGAGCCCCGGGGCCTCTGGGATGAAAAGAGATCATGCTGAATTGTGGCCCTGGAACGCCCGGTGTCCACACTCGGGGGAGGTGGAGGTGCTGGGAGCGGCGTGTCTTCTCTGGTAGACCAGGGTCCACACAGGTTTCCTTCGAAAATCCACCATATACATATATATGCATATAGATGAACATATATATGCATATATATGTATATGGTAGATCTGGCAAAAAGCTCTCTAGTGACGTCCATTTTGAGCCGGAACTGCAGACTTTCGAGATACGGCTCACTTGCGGCAAATTCACGGCCCTCCGGCGCCTCGGGGCTCTGAGGGCGGTGCTCGGTCGTCTGCGGGTATATATATGTATATATATATATATATGTATATATATATATATATATATATATATAAAGTGTGAGAGAAATAGACAGATACATAGATAGATAGATAGGTAGATAGAGAGAGAGAGAGAGAGAAACAGAGATAGAGAGAGAGATAGAGATATAGAGATATCTATAGATTCAGATACAGATATAGATATAGATATATCTAGGGGAGCTCTGGCAAAAAGCACTCTACTGACGTCCATTTTGAGCCGGAACTGCAGACTTCCGAGATACGGCTCACTTGCAGCAAATTCAAGGCCCTCCCGGCGCCTCGGGGCTCTGAGGGCGATGCTCGGTCGTCTGCGGGTACTGGGGTTCAGAAGTTGCAGAAGCACTCACTGACACTTTGAGCCCCTAGAGGTACAAACGGCGTCTCATTCCTCTCTGTATCCTCGTGCAGAGCTCCAGGCCACCCACAGACAGCGGACCCAGGAGGCTTTGGCCCCTCCGTCCCTGGAGGCCGTCACCCGCTGGAAAGAGGTCAGTGGGGGACACTGCAGACAGCTGTGGGTCTGATTTCGGCCTCCGAGCCTTATGAGCTTTGCGATCACCTCTTCGAGCATTTCATTTCTTCATTTTGAATGCGTCCACGGGGACCATTACGACCATCCCAGGCCGAAAAGTGAGGGAGAGGGAGGTGTCTGCTTCCGTCCTGAAGTCTGATTTCCAATGCGGAAAGCAGGAAGGAGCAGAGGCCTTAGGAAGGAGCCCCGGGGCCTCTGGGATGAAAAGAGATCATGCTGAATTGTGGCTCTGGAACGCCCGGTGTCCACACTCCGGGGAGGTGGAGGTGCTGGGAGCAGCTTGTCTTCTCTGGTAGACCAGGGTCCACACAGGTTTCCTTCGAAAATCCACCATATACATATATATGCATATAGATGAACATATATATGCATATATATGTATATGGTAGATCTGGCAAAAAGCTCTCTAGTGGCGTCCATTTTGAGCCGGAACTGCAGACTTTCGAGATACGGCTCACTTGCGGCAAATTCACGGCCCTCGCGGCGCCTCGGGGCTCTGAGGGCGGTGCTCGGTCGTCTGCGGGTACTGGGGTACAGAAGTTGCAGAAGCACTCACTGACACTTTGAGCCCCTAGAGGTACAAACAGCGTCTCATTCCTCTCTGTATCCTCGTGCAGAGCTCCAGGCCACCCACAGACAGCGGACCCAGGGAGGCTTTGGCCCCTCCGTCCCTGGAGGCCGTCACCCGCTGGAAAGAAGTCAGTGGGGGACACTGCAGACAGCTGTGGGTCTGATTTCGGCCTCCGTGCCTTATGAGCTTTGCGATCACCTCTTCGAGCCTTTCATTTCTTCATTTTGAATGCGTCCACGGGGACCATTACGACCATCCCAGGCAGAAAGGTGAGGGAGAGGATGGTGTCTGCTTCCGTCCTGAAGTCTGATTTCCAATGCGGAAAGCAGGAAGGAGCAGAGGCCTTAGGAAGGAGCCCCGGGGCCTCTGGGATGAAAAGAGATCATGCTGAATTGTGGCTCTGGAACGCCCGGTGTCCACACTCCGGGGAGGTGGAGGTGCTGGGGGCGGCGTGTCTTCTCTGGTAGACCAGGGTCCACACAGGTTTCCTTCGAAAATCCACCATATACATATATATGCATATAGATGAACATATATATGCATATATATGTATATGGTAGATCTGGCAAAAAGCTCTCTAGTGACGTCCATTTTGAGCCGGAACTGCAGACTTTCGAGATACGGCTCACTTGCGGCAAATTCACGGCCCTCCCGGCGCCTCGGGGCTCTGAGGGCGGTGCTCGGTCGTCTGCGGGTATATATATGTATATATATATATATATATATATATATATATATATATGTATATATAAAGTGTGAGAGAAATAGACAGATACATAGATAGATAGATAGGTAGATAGAGAGAGAGAGAGAGAGAAACAGAGAAAGAGAGAGAGATAGAGATATGGAGATATCTATAGATTCAGATACAGATATAGATATAGCTATATCTAGGGGAGCTCTGGCAAAAAGCACTCTACTGACGTCCATTTTGAGCCAGAACTGCAGACTTCCGAGATACGGCTCACTTGCGGTAAATTCAAGGCCCTCCCGGCGCCTCGGGGCTCTGAGGGCGATGCTCGGTCGTCTGCGGGTACTGGGGTACAGAAGTTGCAGAAGCACTCACTGACACTTTGAGCCCCTAGAGGTACAAACGGCGTCTCATTCCTCTCTGTATCCTCGTGCAGAGCTCCAGGCCACCCACAGACAGCGGACCCAGGGAGGCTTTGGCCCCTCCGTCCCTGGAGGCCGTCACCCGCTGGAAAGAGGTCAGTGGGGGACACTGCAGACAGCTGTGGGTCTGATTTCCGCCTCCGTGCCTTATGAGCTTTGCGATCACCTCTTCGAGCCTTTCATTTCTTCATTTTGAATGCGTCCACGGGGACCATTACGACCATCCCAGGCAGAAAGGTGAGGGAGAGGATGGTGTCTGCTTCCGGCCTGAAGTCTGATTTCCAATGCGGAAAGCAGGAAGGAGCAGAGGCCTTAGGAAGGAGCCCCGGGGCCTCTGGGATGAAAAGAGATCATGCTGAATTGTGGCTCTGGAACGCCCGGTGTCCACACTCCGGGAGGTGGAGGTGCTGGGAGCGGCGTGTCTTCTCTGGTAGACCAGGGTCCACACAGGTTTCCTTCGAAAATCCACCATATACATATATATGCATATAGATGAACATATATATGCATATATATGTATATGGTAGATCTGGCAAAAAGCTCTCTAATGAAGTCCATTTTGAGCCGGAACTGCAGACTTTAGAGATACGGCTCACTTGCGGCAAATTCACGGCCCTCCCGGCGCCTCGGGGCTCTGAGGGCGGTGCTCGGTCGTCTGCGGGTACTGGGTACAGAAGTTGCAGAAGCACTCACTGACACTTTGAGCCCCTAGAGGTACAAACGGCGTCTCATTCCTCTCTGTATCCTCGTGCAGAGCTCCAGGCCACCCACAGACAGCGGACCCAGGGAGGCTTTGGCCTCTCCGTCCCTGGAGGCCGTCACCCGCTGGAAAGAGGTCAGTGGGGGACACTGCAGACAGCTGTGGGTCTGATTTCGGCCTCCGTGCCTTATGAACTTTGCGATCACCTCTTCGCGCCTTTCATTTCTTCATTTTGAATGCGTCCACGGGGACCATTACGACCATCCCAGGTAGAAAGGTGAGGGAGAGGGAGGTGTCTGCTTCCGTCCTGAAGTCTGATTTCCACTGCGGAAAGCGGGAAGGAGCCGAGGCCTTAGGAAGGAGCCCCGGGGCCCCTGGGATGAAAAGAGATCATGCTGAATTGTGGCCCTGGAACGCCCGGTGTCCACACTGCGGGGAGGTGGAGGTGCGAGGAGCGGCCTGTCTTCTGTGGTAGAGCAGGGGTCCAGGCAGGTTTCCTTCGAAAATCCACCATATACATATATATGCATATAGATGAACATATATATACATATATATGTATATGGTAGCTTTGGCAAAAAGCTCTCTGGTGACGTCCATTTCGAGCCAGAATCGCAGACTTCCGAGAAAAGGCTCACTTGCGGCAAATGCACAGCCCTCCCGGGCTCTCTGCCCTGAGGGCGGTGCTCGGTCGCCTGGCGAAAGTATATATATGTATATATATATATATATGTATATATATATATATATATATATATATATAAAGTGTGAGAGACATAGACAGATACATAGATAGATAGATAGGTAGATAGAGAGAGAGAGAGAGAGAGAAACAGAGAAAGAGAGAGAGATAGAGATATAGAGATATCTATAGATTCAGATACAGATATAGATATAGCTATATCTAGGGGAGCTCTGGCAAAAAGCACTCTACTGACGTCCATTTTGAGCCAGAACCGCAGACTTCCGAGATACGGCTCACTTGCGGCAAATTCAAGGCCCTCCCGGCGCCTCGGGGCTCTGAGGGCGATGCTCGGTCGTCTGCGGGTACTGGGGTACAGCAGTTGCAGAAGCACTCACTGACACTTTGAGCCCCTAGAGGTACAAACGGCGTCTCATTCCTCTCTGTATCCTCGCAGAGCTCCAGGCCACCCACAGACAGCGGACCCAGGGAGGCTTTGGCCCCTCCGTCCCTGGAGGCCGTCACCCGCTGGAAAGAGGTCAGTGGGGACACTGCAGACAGCTGTGGGTCTGATTTCGGCCTCCGTGCCTTATGAACTTTGCGATCACCTCTTCGAGCCTTTCATTTCTTCATTTTGAATGCGTCCACGGGGACCATTACGACCATCCAAGGCAGAAAGGTGAGGGAGAGGATGGTGTCTGCTTCCGTCCTGAAGTCTGATTTCCAATGCGGAAAGCAGGAAGGAGCAGAGGCCTTAGGAAGGAGCCCCGGGGCCTCTGGGATGAAAAGAGATCCTGCTGAATTGTGGCTCTGGAACGCCCGGTGTCCACACTCCGGGAGGTGGAGGTGCTGGGAGCGGCCTGCCTTCTCTGGTAGACCAGGGGTCCAGCCAGGTTTCCTTCGAAAATCCACCATATACATATATATGCATATAGATGAACATATATATGCATATATATGTATATGGTAGATCTGGCAAAAAGCTCCCTAGTGACGTCCATTTTGAGCCGGAACTGCAGACTTTCGAGATACGGCTCACTTGCGGCAAATTCACGGCCCTCCCGGCGCCTCGGGGCTCTGAGGGCGGTGCTCGGTCGTCTGCGGGTACTGGGTACAGAAGTTGCAGAAGCACTCACTGACACTTTGAGCCCCTAGAGGTACAAACGGCGTCTCATTCCTCTCTGTATCCTCGTGCAGAGCTCCAGGCCACCCACAGACAGCGGACCCAGGGAGGCTTTGGCCCCTCCGTCCCTGGAGGCCGTCACCCGCTGGAAAGAGGTCAGTGGGGGACACTGCAGACAGCTGTGGGTCTGATTTCGGCCTCCGTGCCTTATGAACTTTGCGATCACCTCTTCGAGCCTTTCATTTCTTCATTTTGAATGCGTCCACGGGGACCATTACGACCATCCCAGGCAGAAAGGTGAGGGAGAGGATGGTGTCTGCTTCCGTCCTGAAGTCTGATTTCCAATGCGGAAAGCAGGAAGGAGCAGAGGCCTTAGGAAGGAGCCCCGGGGCCTCTGGGATGAAAAGAGATCATGCTGAATTGTGGCTCTGGAACGCCCGGTGTCCACACTCCGGGGAGGTGGAGGTGCTGGGAGCGGCCTGTCTTCTCTGGTAGACCAGGGGTCCACCAGGTTTCCTTCGAAAATCCACCATATACATATATATGCATATAGATGAACATATATATGCATATATATGTATATGGTAGATCTGGCAAAAAGCTCTCTAGTGACGTCCATTTTGAGCCGGAACTGCAGACTTTCGAGATACGGCTCACTTGCGGCAAATTCACGGCCCTCCCGGCGCCTCGGGGCTCTGAGGGCGGTGCTCGGTCGTCTGCGGGTATATATATGTATATATATATATATATGTATATATATATATATATATATATATAAAGTGTGAGAGAAATAGACAGATACATAGATAGATAGATAGGTAGATAGAGAGAGAGAGAGAGAGAGAACCAGAGAAAGAGAGAGAGATAGAGATATAGAGATATCTATAGATTCAGATACAGATATAGATATAGCTATATCTAGGGGAGCTCTGGCAAAAAGCACTCTACTGACGTCCATTTTGAGCCAGAACTGCAGACATCCGAGATACGGCTCACTTGCGGCAAATTCAAGGCCCTCCCGGCGCCTCGGGGCTCTGAGGGCGATGCTCGGTCGTCTGCGGGTACTGGGGTACAGAAGTTGCAGAAGCACTCACTGACACTTTGAGCCCCTAGAGGTACAAACGGCGTCTCATTCCTCTCTGTATCCTCGTGCAGAGCTCCAGGCTACCCACAGACAGCGGACCCAGGGAGGCTTTGGCCCCTCCGTCCCTGGAGGCCGTCACCCGCTGGAAAGAGGTCAGTGGGGACACTGCAGACAGCTGTGGGTCTGATTTCCGCCTCCGTGCCTTATGAGCTTTGCGATCACCTCTTCGAGCCTTTCATTTCTTCATTTTGAATGCGTCCACGGGGACCATTACGACCATCCTAGGCCGAAAAGTGAGGGAGAGGGAGGTGTCTGCTTCCGTCCTGAAGTCTGATTTCCAATGCGGAAAGCAGGAAGGAGCAGAGGCCTTAGGAAGGAGCCCCGGGGCCTCTGGGATGAAAAGAGATCATGCTGAATTGTGGCTCTAGAACGCCTGGTGTCCACACTCCGGGGAGGTGGAGGTGCTGGGAGCGGCGTGTCTTCTCTGGTAGACCAGGGTCCACACAGGTTTCCTTCGAAAATCCACCATATACATATATATACATATAGATGAACATATATATGCATATATATGTATATGGTAGATCTGGCAAAAAGCTCTCTAATGACGTCCATTTTGAGCCGGAACTGCAGACTTTCGAGATACAGCTCACTTGCGGCAAATTGACGGCCCTCCCGGCGCCTCGGGGCTCTGAGGGCGATGCTCGGTCGTCTGCGGGTACTGGGGTACAGAAGTTGCAGAAGCACTCACTGACACTTTGAGCCCCTAGAGGTACAAACGGCGTCTCATTCCTCTCTGTATCCTCGTGCAGAGCTCCAGGCCACCCACAGACAGCGGACCCAGGGAGGCTTTGGCCCCTCCGTCCCTGGAGGCCGTCACCCGCTGGAAAGAGGTCAGTGGGGGACACTGCAGACAGCTGTGGGTCTGATTTCGGCCTCCGTGCCTTATGAGCTTTGCGATCACCTTTCGAGCCTTTCATTTCTTCATTTTGAATGCGTCCACGGGGACCATTACGACCATCCCAGGCCGAAAAGTGAGTGAGAGGGAGGTGTCTGCTTCCGTCCTGAAGTCTGATTTCCAATGCGGAAAGCAGGAAGGAGCAGAGGCCTTAGGAAGGAGCCCCGGGGCCTCTGGGATGAAAGAGATCATGCTGGTGTCTGGAACGCCCGGTGTCCACACTCCGGGGAGGTGGAGGTGCTGGGAGCGGCGTGTCTTCTCTGGTAGCCCAGGGTCCACACAGGTTTCCTTCGAAAATCCACCATATACATATATATGCATATAGATGAACATATATATGCATATATATGTATATGGTAGATCTGGCAAAAAGCTCTCTAGTGGCGTCCATTTTGAGCCGGAACTGCAGACTTTCGAGATACGGCTCACTTGCGGCAAATTCACGGCCCTCGGCGCCTCGGGGCTCTGAGGGCGGTGCTCGGTCGTCTGCGGGTACTGGGGTACAGAAGTTGCAGAAGCACTCACTGACACTTTGAGCCCCTAGAGGTACAAACGGCGTCTCATTCCTCTCTGTATCCTCGTGCAGAGCTCCAGGCCACCCACAGACAGCGGACCCAGGGAGGCTTTGGCCCTCCGTCCCTGGAGGCCGTCACCCGCTGGAAAGAGGTCAGTGGGGGACACTGCAGACAGCTGTGGGTCTGATTTTGGCCTCCGTGCCTTATGAACTTTGCGATCACCTCTTCGAGCCTTTCATTTCTTCATTTTGAATGCGTCCACGGGGACCATTACGACCATCCCAGGCCGAAAAGTGAGGGAAAGGGAGGTGTCTGCTTCCGTCCTGATCTGATTTCCAATGCGGAAAGCAGGAAGGAGCAGAGGCCTTAGGAAGGAGCCCCGGGGCCTCTGGGATGAAAAGAGATCATGCTGAATTGTGGCTCTGGAACCCGGTGTCCACACTCCGGGGAGGTGGAGGTGCTGGGAGCGGCCTGTCTTCTCTGGTGGACCAGGGATCCACACAGGTTTCCTTCGAAAATCCACCATATACATATATATGCATATAGATGACATATATATGCATATATATGTATATGGTAGATCTGGCAAAAAGCTCTCTAGTGACGTCCATTTTGAGCCGGAACTGCACACTTCCGAGATACGGCTCACTTGCGGCAAATTCACGGCCCTCCGGCGCCTCGGGGCTCTGAGGGCGATGCTCGGTCGTCTGCGGGGACGGGGGTACAGAAGTTGCGGAAGCACTCACTGACACTTTGAGCCCCTAGAGGTACAAACGACGTCTCGTTGCTCTCTGTATCCTCGTGCAGAGCTCCAGGCCACCCACAGACAGCGTACCCAGGGATGCTTTGGCCCCTCCGTCCCTGGAGGCCGTCGCCCGCTGGAAAGAGGTCAGTTGGGGACACTGCAGACAGCCGTGGGTCTGATTTCGGCCTCCGTGCCTCTTGAGCTTTGCGATCACCTCTTTGAGCCTTTCATTTCTTCATTTTGAATGCGTACCCGGGGACCATTACGACCATCCCAGGCAGAAAGGTGAGGGAGAGGGAGGTGTCTGCTTCCGTCCTGAAGTCTGATTTCCACTGCGGGAAGCGGGAAGGAGCCGAGGCCTTAGGAAGGAGCCCCGGTGCCTCTGGGATGAAAAAGAGATCATGCTGAATTGTGGCTCTGGAACGCCCGGTGTCCACACTGCGGGGAGGTGGATGTGCGAGGAGCGGCCTGTCTTCTGTGGTAGAGCAGGGGTCCAGGCAGGTTTCCTTCGAAAATCCACCACATACATATATATGCATATAGATGAACATATATATGCATATATATGTATATGGTAGATCTGGCAAAAAGCTCTCTAGTGACGTCCATTTTGAGCCGGAACTGCAGACTTCCGAGATACGGCTCACTTGCGGCAAATTCACGGCCCTCCCGGCGCCTCGGGGCTCTGAGGGCGATGCTCGGTCGTCTGCGGGGACGGGGGTACAGAAGTTGCGGAAGCACTCACTGACACTTTGAGCCCCTAGAGGTACAAACGACGTCTCATTGCTCTCTGTATCCTCGTGCAGAGCTCCAGGCCACCCACAGACAGCGTACCCAGGGATGCTTTGGCTCCTCCGTCCCTGGAGGCCGTCACCCGCTGGAAAGAGGTCAGTTGGGTGGGACACCGCAGACAGCTGTGGGTCTGATTCTCGGCCTCCGTGCCTCTTGAGCTTTGCGATCACCTTTGAGCCTTTCATTTTTCCTTCAAACGCGCACACGGGACCACATGACCATCCCAGGCAGAAAGGTGAGGGAGAGGGAGGTGTCTGCTTCCGTCCCGAAGTCTGATTTCCAATGCGGAAAGCAGGAAGGAGCAGAGGCCTTAGGAAGGAGCCCCGGGGCCTCTGGGATGAAAAGAGATCCTGCTGATTTGTGGCTCTGGAACGCCCGGTGTCCACACTCCGGGAAGGTGGAGGTGCTGGGAGCGGCCTGCATTATCTCAAATGTCTAAGGAAAATACAGCCTTTTGTTTTAAAAATCACTATATATATATATATATATATATATATATATAGATATATAGATAGATATATATATATGTATATATGAATATATATATAGAAAGAGTGAGAGAAATAGATAGATACATAGATAGATAGGTAGATAGAGAGAGAGAGTGAGAGGGAGAGAGAAAGAGAGAGAGATGGAGATATAGAGATATCTATAGATTCAGATACAGATATAGATATAGATATATCTAGGGGAGATCTGGCAAAAAGCACTCTACTGACGTCCATTTTGAGCCTGAACTGAAGACTTCCGAGATACGGTCACTTGCGACAAATTCACGGCCCTCCCGGCGCCTCGGGGCTCTGAGGGCGATGCTCGGTCGTCTGCGGGGACGGGGGTACAGAAGTTGCGGAAGCACTCACTGACACTTTGAGCCCCTAGAGGTACAACGACGTCTCATTGCTCTCTGTATCCTCGTGCAGAGCTCCAGGCCACCCACAGACAGCGTACCCAGGGATGCTTTGGCCCCTCCGTCCCTGGAGGCCGTCACCCGCTGGAAAGAGGTCAGTTGGGGGACACTGCAGACAGCCGTGGGTCTGATTTCGGCCTCCGTGCCTCTTGAGCTTTGCGATCACCTCTTTGAGCCTTTCATTTCTTCCTTTTGAATGCGTACACGGGGACCATTACGACCATCCCAGGCAGAAAGGTGAGGAGAGGGAGGTGTCTGCTTCCGTCCCGAAGTCTGATTTCCAATGCGGAAAGCAGGAAGGAGCAGAGGCCTTAGGAAGGAGCCCCGGGGCCTCTGGGATGAAAAGAGATCCTGCTGAATTGTGGCTCTGGAACGCCCGGTGTCCACACTCCGGGAAGGTGGAGGCGCTGGGAGCGGCCTGCCTTCTCTGGTAGACCAGGGGTCCACACAGGTTTCCTTCGAAAATCCACCATATACATATATATGCATATAGATGAACATATATATGCATATATATGTATATGGTAGATCTGGCAAAAAGCTCTCTAGTGACGTCTATTTTGAGCCGGAACTGCAGACTTCCGAGATACGGCTCACTTGCGGCAAATTCACGGCCCTCCCGGCGCCTCGGGGCTCTGAGGGCGATGCTCGGTCGTCTGCGGGGACGGGGGTACAGAAGTTGCGGTAGCACTCACTGACACTTTGAGCCCCTAGAGGTACAAGCGACGTCTCATTGCTCTCTGTATCCTCGTGCAGAGCTCCAGGCCACCACAGACAGCATACCAAGGGATGCTTTGGCCCCTCCGGCCCTGGAGGCCGTCACCCGCTGGAAAGAGGTCAGTTGGGGGACACTGCAGACAGCCGTGGGTCTGATTTCGGCCTCCGTGCCTCTTGAGCTTTGCGATCACCTCTTTGAGCCTTTCATTTCTTCATTTCGAATGCGTACACGGGGACCATTACGACCATCCCAGGCAGAAAGGTGAGGGAGAGGGAGGTGTCTGCTTCCGTCCCAAAGTCTGATTTCCAATGCGGAAAGCAGGAAGGAGCAGAGGCCTTAGGAAGGAGCCCCGGGGCCTCTGGGATGAAAAGAGATCCTGCTGAATTGTGGCTCTGGAAGGCCCGGTGTCCACACTCCGGGAAGGTGGAGGTGCTGGGAGCGGCCTGCCTTCTCTGGTAGACCAGGGGTCACACAGGTTTCCTTCGAAAATCCACCATATACATATATATGCATATAGATGAACATATATATGCATATATATGTATATGGTAGATCTGGCAAAAAACTCTCTAGTGACGTCCATTTTGAGCCGGAACTGCAGACTTCCGAGATACGGCTCACTTGCGGCAAATTCACGGCCCTCCCGGCGCCTCGGGGCTCTGAGGGCGATGCTCGGTCGTCTGCGGGGACGGGGGTACAGAAGTTGCGGAAGCACCTACTGACACTTTGAGCCCCTAGAGGTACAAACGACGTCTCATTGCTCTCTGTATCCTCGTGCAGAGCTCCAGGCCACCCACAGACAGCGTACCCAGGGATGCTTGGCCCCTCCGTCCCTGGAGGCCGTCACCCGCTGGAAAGAGGTCAGTTGGGGGACACTGCAGACAGCCGTGGGTCTGATTTCGGCCTCCGTGCCTCTTGAGCTTTGCGATCACCTCTTTGACCCTTTCATTTCTTCCTTTTGAATGCGTACACGGGGACCATTACGACCATCCCAGGCAGAAAGGTGAGGGAGAGGGAGGTGTCTGCTTCCGTCCCGAAGTCTGATTTCCAATCCGGAAAGCAGGAAGGAGCAGAGGCCTTAGGAAGGAGCCCCGGGGCCTCTGGGATGAAAAGAGATCCTGCTGAATTGTGGCTCTGGAAGGCCCGGTGTCCACCCTCCGGGAAGGTGGAGGTGCTGGGAGCGGCCTGCCTTCTCTGGTAGACCAGGGGTCCACACAGGTTTCCTTCGAAAATCCACCATATACATATATATACATATAGATGAACATATATATGCATATATAATAACCAACTATATCAATGGAAATCTAACAAAAAGCTCTCTAGTGACGTCCATTTTGAGCCGGAACTGCACACTTCCGAGATACGGCTCACTTGCGGCAAATTCACGGCCCTCCCGGCGCCTCGGGGCTCTGAGGGCCATGCTCGGTCGTCTGCGGGGACGGGGGTACAGAAGTTGCGGAAGCACTCACTGACACTTTGAGCCCTAGAGGTACAAACGACGTCTCATTGCTCTCTGTATCCTCGTGCAGAGCTCCAGGCCACCCACAGACAGCGTACCCAGGGATGCTTTTGCCCCTCCGTAACTGGAGGCCGTCGCCCGCTGGAAAGAGGTCAGTTGGGGGACACTGCAGACAGCCGTGGGTCTGATTTCGGCCTCCGTGCCTCTTGAGCTTTGCGATCACCTCTTTGAGCCTTTCATTTCTTCCTTTTGAATGCGTACACGGGGACCATTACGACCATCCCAGGCAGAAAGGGGAAGGAGAGGGTGGTGTCTGCTTCCGTCCCGAAGTCAGATTTCCAATGCGGAAAGCAGGAAGGAGCAGAGGCCTTAGGAAGGAGCCCCGGGGCCTCTGGGATGAAAGAGATCCTGCTGAATTGTGGCTCTGGAACGCCCGGTGTCCACACTCCGGGAAGGTGGAAGTGCTGGGAGCGGCCTGCCTTCTCTGGTAGACCAGGGGTCCACACAGGTTTCCTTCGAAAATCCACCATATACATATATATGCATATAGATGAACATATATATGCATATATATGTATATGCTAGATCTGGCAAAAAGCTCTCTAGTGACGTCCATTTTGAGCCGGAACTGCAGACTTCCGAGATATGGCTCACTTGCGGCAAATTCACGGCCCTCCCGGCGCCTCGGGGCTCTGAGGGCGATGCTCGGTCGTCTGCGGGTACGGGGGTACGGAAGTTGCGGAAGCACTCACTGACACTTTGAGCCCTAGAGGTACAAACGACGTCTCATTCCTCTCTGTATCCTCGTGCAGAGCTCCAGGCCACCCACAGACAGCGTACCCAGGGATGCTTTGGCCCCTCCGTCCCTGGAGGCCGTCACCCTCTGGAAAGTGGTCAGTTGGGGGACACTGCAGACAGCTGTGGGTCTGATTTCGGCCTCCGTGCCTCTTGAGCTTCGCGATCACCTCTTTGAGCCTTTCATTTCTTCATTTTGAATGCGTACACGGGGACCATTACGACCATCCCAGGCAGAAAGGTGAGGGAGAAGGAGGTGTCTGCTTCTGTCCTGAAGTCTGATTTCCAATGCGGAAAGCAGGAAGGAGCAGAGGCCTTAGGAAGGAGCCCCGGGGCCTCTGGGATGAAAAGAGATCCTGCTGAATTGTGGCTCTGGAACGCCCGGTGTCCACACTCCGGGAAGGTGGAGGTGCTGGGAGCGGCCTGCCTTCTCTGGTAGACCAGGGGTCCACACAGGTTTCCTTGAAAATCCACCATTTACATATATATGCATATAGATGAACATATATATGCATATATATGTATATGGTAGATCTGGCAAAAAGCTCTCTAGTGACGTCCATTTTGAGCCGGAACTGCAGACTTCCGAGATACGGCTCACTTGCGTCAAATTCACGGCCCTCCCGGCGCCTCGGGGCTCTGAGGGCGATGCTCGGTCGTCTGCGGGGACGGGGGTACAGAAGTTGCGGAAGCACTCACTGACACTTTGAGCCCCTAGAGGTACAAGCGACGTCTCATTGCTCTCTGTATCCTCGTGCAGAGCTCCAGGGCACCCACAGACAGCGTACCCAGGGATGCTTTGGCCCCTCCGTCCCTGGAGGCCGTCACCCGCTGGAAAGAGGTCAGTTGGGGGACACTGCAGACAGCCGTGGGTCTGGTTTCGGCCTCCGTGCCTCTTGAGCTTTGCGATCACCTCTTTGAGCCTTTCATTTCTTCCTTTTGAATGCGTACACGGGGACCATTACGACCATCCCAGGCAGAAAGGTGAGGAGAGGGAGGTGTCTGCTTCCGTCCCGAAGTCTGATTTCCAATGCGGAAAGCAGGAAGGAGCAGAGTCCTTAGGAAGGAGCCCCGGGGCCTCTGGGATGAAAAGAGATCCTGCTGAATTGTGGCTCTGGAAGGCCCGGTGTCCACACTCCGGGAAGGTGGAGGTGCTGGGAGCGGCCTGCCTTCTCTGGTAGACCAGGGGTCACACAGGTTTCCTTCGAAAATCCACCATATACATATATATGCATATAGATGAACATATATATGCATATATATGTATATGGTAGATCTGGCAAAAGCTCTCTAGTGACGTCCATTTTGAGCCGGAACTGCAGACTTTCGAGATACGGCTCACTTGCGGCAAATTCACGGCCCTCCCGGCGCCTCGGGGCTCTGAGGGCGGTGCTTTCAGTGTGATCTCTGCGGGGGCCGGGGTACAGGATTCTTGGAGGCACTCACTGACACTTTGAGCCCCTAGAGGTACAAACGACGTCTCATTGCTCTCTGTATCCTCGTGCAGAGCTCCAGGCCACCCACAGACAGCGTACCCAGGGATGCTTTGGCCCCTCCGTCCCTGGAGGCCGTCACCCGCTGGAAGAGGTCAGTTGGGGGACACTGCAGACAGCCGTGGGTCTGATTTCGGCCTCCGTGCCTCTTGAGCTTTGCGATCACCTCTTAGAGCCTTTCATTTCTTCCTTTTGAATGCGTACACGGGGACCATTACGACCATCCCAGGCAGAAAGGTGAGGGAGAGGGAGGTGTCTGCTTCCGTCCCGAAGTCTGATTTCCAATGCGGAAAGCAGGAAGGAGCAGAGGCCTTAGGAAGGAGCCCCGGGGCCTCTGGGATGAAAAGAGATCCTGCTGAATTGTGGCTCTGGAACGCCCGGTGTCCACACTCCCGGAAGGTGGAGGTGCTGCAGGGCAGCTGCCTTCTCTGGTGGGAGCTGAGGGTTACACACAGGTTTCCTTCGAAAATCCACCATACATATATATGCATATAGATGAACATATATATGCATATATATGTATATGGTAGATCTGGCAAAAAGCTCTCTAGTGACGTCCATTTTGAGCCGGAACTGCAGACTTCCGAGATACGGCTCACTTGCGGCAAATTCACGGCCTCCCGGCGCCTCGGGGCTCTGAGGGCGATGCTCGGTCGTCTGCGGGGACGGGGGTACAGAAGTTGCGGAAGCACTCACTGACACTTTGAGCCCCTAGAGGTACAAACGACGTCTCATTGCTCTCTGTATCCTCGTGCAGAGCTCCAGGCCACCCACAGACAGCGTACCCAGGGATGCTTTGGCCCCTCCGTCCTGGAGGCCGTCACCCGCTGGAAAGAGGTCAGTTGGGGGACACCGCAGACAGCCGTAGGTCTGATTTCGGCCTCCGTGCCTCTTGAGCTTTGCGATCACCTCTTTGAGCCTTTCATTTCTTCATTTTCAATGCGTACACGGGGACCATCACGACCATCCCAGGCAGAAAGGTGAGGGAGAGGGAGGTGTGTGCTTCCGTCCCGAAGTCTGATTTCCAAAGCGGAAAGCAGGAAGGAACAGAGGCCTTAGGAAGGAGCCCCGGGGCCTCTGGGATGAAAAGAGATCCTGCTGAATTGTGGCTCTGGAACGCCCGGTGTCCACACTCCGGGAAGGTGGAGGTGCTGGGAGCAGCCTGCCTTCTCTGGTAGACCAGGGGTCCACACAGGTTTCCTTCGAAAATCCACCATATACATATATATGCATATAGATGAACATATATATGCATATATATGTATATAGTAGATCTGGCAAAAAGCTCTCTAATGACGTCCATTTTGAGCCGGAACTGCAGACTTTCGAGATACGGCTCACTTGCGGCAAATTCACGGCCCTCCCGGCGCCTCGGGGCTCTGAGGGCGATGCTCGGTCGTCTGCGGGGACGGGGGTACAGAAGTTGCGGAAGCACTCACTGCCACTTTGAGCCCCTAGAGGGACAAACGACGTCTCATTGCTCTCTGTATCCTCGTGCAGAGCTCCAGGCCACCCACAGACAGCGTACCCAGGGATGCTTTGGCCCCTCCGTCCCTGGAGGCCGTCACCCGCTGGAAAGAGGTCAGTTGGGGGACACTGCAGACAGCCGTGGGTCTGATTTCGGCCTCCGTGCCTCTTGAGCTTTGCGATCACCTCTTTGAGCCTTTCATTTCTTCATTTTGAATGCGTACACAGGGACCATTACGACCATCCCAGGCAGAAAGGTGAGGGAGAGGGAGGTGTCTGCTTCCGACCTGAAGTCTGATTTCCAATGCAGAAAGCAGGAAGGAGCAGAGGCCTTAGGAAGGAGCCCCGGGGCCTCTGGGATGAAAAGAGATCCTGCTGAATTGTGGTTCTGGAACGCCCGGTGTCCACACTCCGGGAAGGTGGAGGTGCTGGGAGCGGCCTGCCTTCTCTGGTAGACCAGGGGTCCACACAGTTTTCCTTCGAAAATCCACCATATACATATATATGCATATAGATGAACATATATATGCATATATCTGTATATGGTAGCTTTGGCAAAAAGCTCTCTGGTGACGTCCATTTCGAGCCAGAATCGCAGACTTCCGAGAAAAGGCTCACTTGCGGCAAATGCACAGCCCTCCCGGGGCCTTGGGGCTCTGTGGGCCATGCCCGGTCATCTGCGGGTACTGGGGTGGCGAAGTTGGACGAGCACTCACTGACACTTTGAGCTCCTAGAGGTACAAACTACGTGTCATTCGTCTCTGCATCCTCTTGCAGGGGTCAGGGCCACCCACAGACAGCGTACCCAGGGATGCTTTGGCCCTCCGTCATGGCGCCCGTCACCCGCTGGAAAGAGTTCAGTTGGGAGACACTGCAGACAGCTGTGGGTCTGAATTCGGCCTCCGTGCCTTAGGAGCTTTGCGATCAGCTCTTTGAGCCTTTCATTTCTTCATTTTGAATGCGTCCACGGGGACCATTCGACCATCCCAGGCAGAAAGGTGAGGGAGAGGGAGGTGTCTGCTTCCGTCCTGAAGTCTGATTTCCACTGCGGAAAGCGGGAAGGAGCGAGGCCTTAGGAAGGAGCCCCGGGGCCTCTGGGATGAAAAGAGATCATGCTGAATTGTGGCTCTGGAACGCCCGGTGTCCACACTGCGGGGAGGTGGAGGTGCGAGGAGCGGCCTGTCTTCTGTGGTAGAGCAGGGGTCCAGGCAGGTTTCCTTCGAAAATCCACCATATACATATATGCATATAGATGAACATATATATGCATATATATGTATATGGTAGCTTTGGCAAAAAGCTCTCTGGTGACGTCCATTTCGAGCCAGAATCGCAGACTTCCGAGAAAAGGCTCACTTGCGGCAAATGCACGGCCCTCGGCGCCTCGGGGCTCTGAGGGCGATGCTCGGGCGTCTGCGGGGACGGGGGTACAGAAGTTGCGGAAGCACTCACTGACACTTTGAGCCCCTAGAGGGACAAGCGACGTCTCATTGCTCTCTGTATCCTCGTGCAGAGCTCCAGGCCACCCACAGACAGCGTACCCAGGGATGCTTTGGCCCCTCAGTCCCTGGAGGCCGTCACCCGCTGGAAAGAGGTCAGTTGGGGGACACTGCAGACAGCCGTGGGTCTGATTTCGGCCTCCGTGCCTCTTGAGCTTTGCGATCACCTCTTTGAGCCTT
>NW_024354905.1:0-313 GCF_902729225.1 Pteropus medius
ATATATGCATATAGATGAATATATATATGCATATATATGTATATGGTAGCTTTGGCGAAAAGCTCTCTGGTGACGTCCATTTTGAGCCAGAATCGCAGACTTCCGAGAAAAGGCTCACTTGCGGCAAATTCACAGCCCTCCCGGGTCCTTGGGGCTCTGTGGGCCATGCCCGGTCATCTGCGGGTACTGGGGTGGCGAAGTTGGAGGAGCACTCACTGACACTTTGAGCTCTTAGAGGTACAAACTACGTGTCATTCGTCTCTGCATCCTCTTGCAGGGGTCAGGGCCGCCCACGGACAGCGTACCCGGGGAT
>NW_024354906.1:0-1339 GCF_902729225.1 Pteropus medius
GAAGAGTCATTTACTGTCACAGTCTATTTCAGGTTACTTCTTCAGTACTACAGATGGGACTCGAGTGAGTTGAAAGAGTGATTGCAGCACCCGAAGGGAATCGGCTCCTTTTTGTAAAGCTTTGCATGCACTGTGTCCACTCGAAACTTTCTGCTGCTTCTTTTCTTGTTTTGACTTGAGAGATGCTCTTATATATTTTAAATATCTCAAAACATCATTATATTACACAAAGGCACCACCTAGAAAATCATCTTAGGTAACAGAGGATGCTTCAGTTTAACTACTGCCAAAGTCCTTCCAAATTACCCAAGTCATTCTCTCTACCCCAATTCATGTTCTAAACTCTAACACACTAATTCCTCTCTTCATGTTTTTGTACATTTCAGGCATTATTTAACTCTGCTTATTATATATATTAAATTTATTTTTGAGGTTTGAGTGATAGAAAGACAGAAATTGGACAGACCTAGATTGAAATTCAGTGTCCCCTACTGGCCATATGACCTTGAACCTAATCCCCCTTAGCTTCAGTTTCATAGTCCTTAATATTGGAATAAAATAGCACCATCTTTGTTAAGCAATCATGAGCTTTAAACTATTTGATAAACTGAAAGAGTAGCCCGTTTTTTATGCATTAATTTGCAAGAGTAGACAGACAGAGACAGACAGACAGACAGATAATAGATGATAAATAGATAGATAGATAGATAGATAGATAGATAGACCTTTTTATCATAGATAAAAATAGATATTTCTTTTTTGATGAACCTTTGGAATTCAATATATATGTATTTTAAACTGATGTACTGATATAATTGACTGAGAAATCTCTAAGGAGAAAGACAAGATAATCAGCAGAGAAACAGAATGAAAAGGGAGTCTGGACTTGTTAGGCCTCGTTGAGGAAGATTTATTTAACAAGTAGCCCTGCTGACTCTTGTCTTTATTTTATTTTGTTTTTACCTTATTCAGGCCAAATACCTCCTAATCTGAATCTACTTGATTTTTTCTAATCATATTTGGCTCCCTGACAGATATAATAAAAAAAATCAACAACAGTTTTCTCAGTCTCTACCCAGAGTCTTATTATGCCATCTTCCACTTAGAAGCACAGAGAGAAGACACAAGTATAGCTATTAAGGAATAACATCACGTGGCCCCAATTGCTTGACCACTTGGATCTAATGCATTGCTCTAGGGGTTCAGAGGAGGAGGGGAAATGCAGACTGGAAAGGATGGTTAGGTTGCAGGTAGATGATGGCCTTGAGTCAGGCCTGGAAACCCACTTAGGCTTTGATGGACTGAGGGGGAATGGAAAGCATTAGAGGAGAATAGTTTG
>NW_024354907.1:0-1094 GCF_902729225.1 Pteropus medius
CCCAAAAGCAGTGGCTCTCCCGCGAGGCAGCCTACCGGCGGACGGGCGGGAACGCATTCGCCGAAGGGACACAGCTTTAGCACTGCGGGGTTGCCTGAGAACTCGGGAAACTGGCCGACACAGTCCGAGCCACCACCCTCCGCCTCCCGCCCCACGCCAGTGTCCCAGGCGGAGGGGCGGGGGTGCACTCTCGACGGGCGCACGAGCGTGGACCAGGGGCCAGCCTGATCGCCAGACCTCGGGCAGTCCGACACCAAGGGTTGCTGCACGCGCCCCCTCGCCCGCACCCGCCCGCCAACGACCCCCCAGCAAGTGCCCCCTCTCCACGGTCCCGCGGGAGCGGCGCCCAAGTCCTCCCGCGCCCGGTGGAGGCCCTTGGCGCCCGGAGCCGGGCCCGAGAGCGAAGAGCAGGCGGCGGGGACGGGCAGCACTCAAGGCGCAGGAGGCCGAAGAGAAGGCCTTACAGGCCCGGCTCTCCTCAAGGGGGCTGCCCCGACCTCTCTCCGAGACTGCTGCTCCTCCCGGACGCGGTGTCAACGGCAGTTGGCTGGACGGCGCTGAGGCCCGAAACAGACCACAGACCTCGGGGCCTAGGCCCAAAGCCTCCAGCTATCCCAGCAGTTCGTCCCAACTCGCGGGGAAACGGGCACCGGCTATCTGGTCTCCGGCGGCACAACAGCTGCGCGAGTCCGACTGTCCGGGGATGAGGGCACTTGTTCTGGGGCGCGGCCGGGTTACGCTCGGCCCAGCCGCTTTCCTCCGGGTGGACACTGACGCCGGCAAGCGTGAAGCGGTCACGCGCACCGGCACTTGGGTCATTCCGCTCTGGACGCCGCCTCATCGCCAGTCGAGTCGAAGATGGAGGAGAGGGACAGGTGGAACAAGCGACCCGCCCTGGGCCGCTGCCGGCAAAGAAACCCAGAGGCTGGAGCTGGGACCGGAGGTCCACTCCGCTCGGATGTGACGAGGCCAGGGGAACTACATGCTGCGAGAGCAGCCAGGCGCCAAAGAGCGTGGGTCTCCACGGGCGCCTCGCTGGGGGCAGAGGCGAGGCGGGAAGGGGGCTGGAAGACGGAGGGACACCCTGGGAACAG
>NW_024354908.1:0-8367 GCF_902729225.1 Pteropus medius
ATTAGGATTTTTTAGGGTTATGATTAGGGTTAAATTTAGGTTACGGTTAATGTTAAGGTTAGGATTAGGGTAAGATTTAAGAGTTAGGATTAGTGTTAGGGTTAGGGATTGGGTTAGGGTTAAATTAGGGTTAGGGAAAATTTTAGGGTTAGGGTTAGGATTAGTGTTATGGTTAGGATTAGGGTTTGGGACAGTGTTAGTGTTCGGGTTAGAGTTAGAATTAGGGTTAGGGTTTAGGTTTAGGGTTAAGGCTAGCGGTTATGTTAGAGTTAGGGTTAGGATTAGGCTTAGTGTTAGGGTTAGGTTTTAGATTAGGTTAGTGTAAGGGTTAGAGTTAGGGTTTAATGTTAGGGTTAGTGTTAGAATTTACTGTTAGAGTTAGGGTTAGGAGTAGTGTTAGGATTCAGGTTAGGTTTAGGGCTGGGGTAAGAGTTTAGAGTTAGGATTAGTGTTTGTTTTAGGGTTAGTGTATGGGTTACGTTAAGGTTAGTGTTAGAATTAGGGTTAGGGTTTGTGTTAGGGTTACTTTTAGGGTTCAGATCAGCTTTACGTTTAGCATTAAGCTTAAGGTTTGGTGTTATGTTTAGCGTTATTCTTAGTGTAAAATTTAGGGTTATGGTTTAGAATTAGGGTTAGGATTAGGTATAGATTTAGGTTTAGAATCAGAGTTAGTGTTAGTGTTAGGGTTATGTTTAAAGATTGGGTAATATTTAGGGTTAGGGTAGGTTTAGATTTAGTTTTAGAGTTCAATTAGGTTTGAGTTAGGTTTAGAGTCAGGGTTTAAGGATACTATTTTCTTAGTGTAAAATTTAAGGTTTGGGTAAGAATTAAGATTAGGTTTACTGTTTAGTGTTAAGGTATAGGTTAGGGTAAAGTGTTCCAGTTAACGTTAGGTTTAGGATTAGTTTTATGGTTTAAGATATGGGTTGTGTTAGGCTTAGGGTTTGGGTTAAGGTTAGGTTTACATTAAGGTTATGTTAGGATTATTTTAGACTTCCGGTTAGGTTAAAGTTTACTGTAGGGTTAAGGTCACTCTTAGGGTTACGGTAGGAATTTAGAGTAGGGATTTGTGTTAGGGTTAAGGGTGGGTTAGTGTTACATTAAGGGTAATGTTATGTTTAGGGTTCAGATTCGGGTTCGGTTAGGTTAGGTTTAGGGTTTATGGTTAGGGTTAGGATTAGGTTTATGATTAGTTTAGGATTATGATTAGGGTTAAGTATAGATTCTGGTTAAGGTTAAGGTTAGGGTAAGAGTTTAGAGATAGGATTAGTGTTAGGGTTAGAGTTAGGGTTCAGGTTGCGTTAAAGTTAGAGTTAGGATTAGTGTTAGGGTTTAGAATTAGTGTCAGGGTTAGGTTAGGGTTAGGGTTAGGGTTACTGTTAGGGTTAAGCTTAGGTTTAGCGTTAGGGTAAGAATTTAGAGAAAGGATTAGCGTTAGGTTTAGGGTTAGCATTGGGTTACGTTAGGGTTAGGGTAAGAGTTAGGGTTACTGTGAGGTTTTATGGTTAGGTTTAGGGTTAGGGTTTTGTGTTAGGGTTAGGGTTAAATTTATGGTTATGTTAAGGTTAGGTTTAGGTTTATTGTTAGGGTTAGGTTACGAGTTACGGTTACATTAAGGTTAGGTTTAGGTTTACGGTTCGGTTCGGGTTAAGGTTAGGGTTAGTATTAGGATTAGGTTTATTTTTATGGTTGGGTTAGAGTTAGGGATAGGGTTAGTTTTAGCATTACTATTAGGGTTAAGGTAAGAGTATAGAGATAGGATTAGTTTTAGTGTTATGGTTAGAGTTAGGGTTACCATAAAGGTTATGGTTAGGTTTAAGGTTAGGGTTAGGATTAGTCTTAGCATTATAAGTTTGGGTTAGGGTTACAGTTATGTTTAAGGATAGTGTTAGGATATGATGTTAGAGTTAGGATTAGTGTTAGTGTTCAGAATATGTTTAGGAGAAGTTTACGGTTACAGTTAGGGTTAAGTTTAGGTTAGGGTTAAGGTTAGTTAAGAGTTAAGTTTTAGGATTAATGTTAGGTTTAGCGATTGGGTTATCATTAACTTAGTGTTAGGGTTAGTGTTAGCATTAGGGTTAGGTTTAGGGTTAGGGTTAGAGTTAATTTTAGAGTTAAATTAGGGTTAGGGTTACGTTTGGGGTCAGGGTTTAACGTTAGGGTTGTTTGTGTAAAATTTAGCATTATTGTAAGGGTTAGGGTTAGGATAAGTTAGGGTTAGTGTTAGAGTTAGGTTAGGGTAAGAGTTTAGATTTAGGATTAGTGTTAGTATTAGGTTTAGGGTTAGGTTTACGTTAAGGTTAGGATTAGGATTAGGGTTAGGGTTCGGTATAGAGTTTAGTGTTAGGGTTAGGGTAAATTTAAGGTTAGGGTGAGAGTAAGGGTTAGGTTTCTGGTTGAGTTTTGGTTATGCTTAGAGTAAGGGTTAGTGTTAGGGTTAGGATTAGGGTAAGAGGTTAGAGAAAGAATTAGTGTTAGGGTTATGATTAGGGTGAGAATATGTTTAGGGTTACGGTTAGGATTAAGTTTAGATTAGAGTTAAGGTTAGAGTTAGGGTTATGGTAAGAGTTTAGAGATAGGATTAGTGTTAGGATTAGAGTTATGGTTAGGGTTACGTTAAGGTCAAGGTTAGGGTTAGTGTTAGGTGTAGGGTTAGTATTCGGGTAAGTGGTTAGATTTAGGATTAGTGTTAGGGTTAGGAATAGGATTAGGCTTAGTTTAGGGTTATGGATAGAGTTAAGTTTAGGTTAGGGTTAAGATCACGGTTAAGGTTAGTCTAGTAGTTTAGTTGTAGGATTAGTGTTAGGGTTAGGGTTACGGTTAGTGTTAAGTTTAGGGTTAGGGTTAGTTTTAAGTTTAGGGTTAGTGTTATGTTTAGGTTTAGTTTAGGATAATGGTTAGGGATTCGGTTAGGGTTTTGAGTTAGGTTAAATGTTAGGGTTTAGTGTAGAGTTAGGGTTATGTTTAGGGTTACGTTACGGTTATGGTTAGGCTAGGTTTCGGGTCATTGTTAGGGTTAAGGTTAGGTTTAGTGTTAGGATTAGGGTTAGAGTTAGGGTTACTGTTAGGATTATGGTTAGGGTTAGTGTTAGAGTAAGAATTTAGAGTTAGGATTAGTGTTACAATTAGGGTTAGGGTTATGTTTAGGTTAGGGTCATTTTTCGGGTATGGGTTAGGCTTAGGGTTATTGTTAGTGTTAGTGTTAGGTTTAGGGGTTAGGGTTAAAGTTGTGTTTGTCCTAGGGTTAAGTTTAGAGTTATGGTTAGAGTTAGGGTTAGAATTAGTGGTATGGTTTTGGTTAGGGTTACAGTTATATTTAGATTTAGGGTAAGGATATGAGGTTAGATTTAGGATAAGTGTTAGGGTTAAGAATTGGGTTGGGTTTAGTTCAAGGTTATGGTTGTGGTCACAGTTAGGGTTAGGGTAAGAGTTTAGAGTTAGGATTAGTGTTAGGGTTAGTGTTATGTTTAAGTTTAGGGTTGCGATTAAGGTAAGTGTTTAGAATTAGGATTAGTGTTATGGATAAGTTTAGGGTTAGGTTTAGGGTTTAGAGTTAGGGTTAGGGTTAGGTTTTATAACTAGGGTTAGTTTTAGTGTTAGGGTTATGGTAGGGATTGGGTTTAGGGTTAGTGTCATTCTTAGTGTAAAATATAGGGTTAGGGTTAAATTTAGGGTTAGGATTAGCTTTAGATTTAGTGTTAGGATTTGGCTTAGTGTTCGTTTTAGAGTTAAATTTACGGTAAGCGTTAGGTTTATTTTTAGGGTTAGGTTTAGTATTACATTTAGGGATAGTGTTCTGGTTAGGATTAGGTTTAGGGTTAGTGTTTAGGGATAGGCTTAGGATTAGGGTTATGGTTAGGGTTAGGGTTACTATTAGGGTTAATTTTAGTGTTAGGGTTATGGTAAGTGTTTACACTTAGGATTAGTGTTAGTGTTAGGGTTACATTAATGTTAGGATTAGAGTTAGGTTTTAGGGTTAGTTTTAGGGTTAGGCAGTGTTAGGGTTCGGGTTACTGTTAGGGTTAAGCTAGGTTCAGTTTTCGAGTAAGAGTTTAGAGTTAGGATTAGTTCTAGGGTTAGGGTTAGGGTTAGGTTTAGGGTGAACGTTAGGTTTATGATTAGCTTTATGGTTTCAGTTAGAGTTACAGTTTTTTTTAGGGTTAGGGTTAGGCTAAGAGGTAAGATTTAGAATTAGTGTTAGGGTTAGGTTTATGGTTAGGATTAGGATTATGTTTAGGTTTTCTGTTAGGTTTAGGTGTAGATTAAGGTAAGTGTTAGAGTGAGGTTTAGATTTTAGGGTTAGGATTAGGGTTAGGGTTTAGTGTTAGGATTAGGCTTAGGTTTATGGATAGGTTTACTTTAAGGTTAATGTTAGGGTTAGAGTTAGAGTTAGCGTTAGGTTTACCTTTATGTTTAGGGTTAAGTTTAGGGTTATGGTTAGGGTTACTGTTGGGGTTAAGTTAAGCATTAGGTTTAGGTTTATGGTTAGGGTATGGGTTTAGAGTTTGGGTTATTCTTTGTAAATTTAGGGTTAGGGTTAGAATTAGGGCTAAGATTAGCTTTAGATTTAGGGTTAGGAATTGGGTTAGGTTTAGTGTTAGTGTTACGTTTAAGCTTCTGTTAGATTATGGGTTAGGGTTAGGGTTAGAGGTAGTTTTAGAGTTAAATTAGGGTTTGGGTTACTTTTAGGTTCAAGAGTTGATGTTACGGTTATTGTTAATGTAAAATTTAGTTTTAGGGTTAGGGTTTGCGTTCGGTTTAGGGTTTAGTGTTAGGTTTTTTTTTAGGTTTAGGGTTAGATTTATAGTTAATGTTATGGTTAGGTTTATTGTTATGGTTTGTATTAGGGCTACAGTTATGTTTTGGTTTAGGGTTAGGGTATGAGGTTATATTTAGCATTATTGTTAGGGTTAGGATTAGTTTAGGGTTACGTTAAGGGTTAAGTTTAGGTTAGGGTTAAGGTTACTGTTAGGGTTAGGGTAAGAGTTTAGAGTTAGAATTAGGGTTAGTGTAGGGTTAGTATTAGGGTTGGGTGTAGGGTTAGGATTACTGTTAGTGTTAAGGTTAGCATTAGATTTAGAGTTAGGGTTAGGGTATGGTTTTATAGTTCGGGTTATTCTAAGTGTAAATTTAGGGTTATGGTTAGAATTAGGGTTTGGATTATCTTTAGATTAAAGGTTAGGATCTGGGTTAGTGTTAGTGTTAGGTTTACGTTTAAAGTTTCGTTTAGATTTCGTGTTAGGCTTAGGGTTAGAGTTAGTTTTAGAGTTCAATTAGAATTACGTATATGTTTAGGGTCAGTGGTTAAGTTTAGGGTCATTGTTAGTGTAGGAGTTCGGTTTAGGGTTTAGTGTTAGGTTTTTTTTTAGGTTTGGTTTAGTGTTAGAATTAGTGTGAGTGTTAGGTTTGGATACTCCAAAATTTAGGAGTAGGTTTAGGTTTAGGGATAGAGTAAGAGGTTAGGGTTAGGATTAGAGTTAGCCATAGAATTAGGGTTTGGGTTACTTTAAGGTTACTGTTAGAGTTAAGGTTAGGATTAGTTATAGGGTTTAGTGTTAGGTTTAGAGTTAGAGTTAGGGTTAGGGTTTCAGTTAGGGTTACTGTAAAGGTGTAAAATTGGCATTAGTGTTAGGGTTAGCATTAGGGTATGGGTTTAGATTTAGGGATATTCTTAGTGGAAATTTAGGGTTAGGGTTAGAATTAGGGTTAGGATTAGCTTTAGATATAGGGTTAGGATCTGGTTTAGGATTAGCGTTAGGTTTTAGAATTAGGGTTAGGGTTAGGTTATGGTTGGTTTTGTTTTGGTATATGTTTAAAGTTTAGGGTTAGGGTTGTGTTAGGCTTAGGGTTACAGTTAGGGTTAGGGCTGTATTTAGGTTTAGCGTTGTGGTTTGGGTTAGGGGTACAATTATGTTTAGGGTTGGGGTTAGTTTACGAGGTTAGAGTTATAATTAGTGTTAGGGTTAGCATTAGGTTAGGATTAATTTAGGCTTATGGTTAGGGTTAAATTTAGGTTAGGGTTAAGGTCATGGTTAGGGTTAGCATAAGAGTTTGGAATTAGGATTAGTGTTATGGTAAGGGTTAGGCTTACTTTTACGTTAAGGTTAGGGTTAGGTTTAGGATTAGGATTAGGGTTAGGATTAGGTTTAGGGTTTAGAGTTATGGTTGTGTTAGGCTCTGGCTTAGGGTTAGGGATAGGTTTAGGGTTATGGTTAGTGTTAACGTTATATTTGGTTTATGGTTATAGTGATGTTTAGTGTTATGGTTAGGTTTAGGATTATGGTTAGAGTTTAGAGTTAGAATTAGTGTTAGAGTTAGTGTTTGGATATGGGTTAAGGGTTAGTGTTATTCTTAGTGTAAAATTTAGGGTTAAGGTTAGTGTTTGGGTTAGGGTAAGATGTTAGAGTTAGGTTTAGTGTTAGGGTTCATGTTAGGGTTAGAGTTACTTTAAGGTTAGTGTATAGTTATGGTTAAAAGTAGGTTTAGGGTGAGGGTTTGGTTTAGGTTTAGGTTTAGGGTTAGGGTAAGGATTAGTTTAGGTTTATTTTGAGGGTTAACTTTAGGTTACTGTTAAGGTTAGGGTTACGGTTAGGGTAAGTGTTTAGAATTAGGATTACTGTTAGGGTTAGGGTTATGGTTAGGTTTGTTATTAGGGTTAGGATGAGGTTTTGGCTTATGGTTTGATTAGTGTAAGGGTTAGGGTGAGTGTTAGGTTTAGGGTTAGGGTTAGGGTTAGAGTTACTTAAGATTAAGGTAAAATTTAGGGTGAGAATTAGATTTAGGTGCAGTGTTATCGTTTGGATTAGGGTTATAGTTATGTTTAGAGGTAGGCTTAGGATATGAGGATAGAGTTAGGATTAGTGTTAGGGTTAGAATTAGGGTTAGGTTTGGATTAGGGTCATGGTTAGGGTTAAGTTTTGGTTAGTGTTAAGGTTAGGATTATGGTAACATTTTATCGTTAGGAGTAGTGTTAGTTTAAGGGTTAGGGTTCGAGTTAGGGTTACGTTAAGGTTAGTGTTAGGGTTAAGGGTAGAGTTAGGGTTAGGGTTACTGTTAGGATTAGAGTTAAGGTTAGTGTTATGGTTAGATTTAGTTTTAGGGTTAAATTTAGCATTAGGTTTAGGTTTAGGGTAGGGTATGTGTTTAGAGTTCAGTTTATTTTTAGTGTAAATTTAGGGTTAGGGTTAGAATTAGGGTTAGGATTTGCTTTAGATTTAGTGTTAGGATCTAGGTTAGTTTTCGTGTCCTTTTACATTTAAGGTTCGGTTAGATTTAGGATTTGGGTTAAGGTAGAGTTAGTTTTAGAGTTAAATTAAGGTTTGGGTTAGGTTTAGGTTCAGCGGTTATGGTTATGGTTGTTGTTAGTGTAAAATTTAATGTTAGGTTTAGGGTTTGGTTTTGGTTTAGACTTTAGGATTATGGTTGGTTTTAGCCTTATGGTTAGTTTTAGGGTTAATGTTAAGGTTTGGTTTATCGTTATGGTTTGTGTTAGGGTTACAATTATGTATAGGTTTAGGTTTAGGGTATGAGGTTATATTTAGCATTAGTGTTAGGGTTAGTATTAGATTTAGAATTAGTTGAGAGTTACGGTTAGAGTTAAGTTTAGGGTTAGGGTTAGGGTTAGGGATAGGTTTATCGTTTATGGTTGCTATTAGGGTTAAGATAAACGTTAGCTGTAGGGTTGGATTTCTGGTATGGGATTAGGGTTATGCTTATTCTTAGTGTAAAATTTAGGGTAAGGGTTAGATTTATGGTTAGAAGTAGCTATAGATTTAGGGTTAGGATCTCTGTTAGTGTTAGTGTTAGATTTACGTTTAAGGTTGGGTTAGATTTAGTGTTAGTGTTAGAGTTAGAGTTAGCTTCAGAGTTAAATTAGGGTTAGAGTTAGGTTTGGGTCAGGGGTTATTGTTAGTGTAAAATTTAGGGTTTTAGTTAGGGTTAGGATTAATGTAAGAGGTTATGTTTAGGATTACTGTTAGAGTTAGGGTTATGGTTATGGTTAGGATATGAGTTTGGTTTAGTTTTATGGTTAGGGTTCGGTTTAGGGTTAGTTTAGGGTAAAGGATAGGGTGAGTGTTAGGGTTTAGGGTAAGGGTTACTGTTAGGATTAGGGTTAACGTTACTCTTAGGGTTAATGTTAGGATTTGGGTTAAGGTAAGAGTTTAGAGTTAAGATTAGTGTTAGATTTAAAGTTATGGTTATGTTAAGGGTTAGGGTTAGAGTTAGGGTTACAGTTAGGTGTAGGGTTAGTGCTGGTGTTAGGCTTAGGGTTAGGGCTATGGTTAGAGTTAGGTTCATCGTTATGTTTTGAGTTAAAGTTACAGTTATGTTTTGGGTTAGGGTTAGAGTTTCGGGTTAGAGTTAGGG
>NW_024354908.1:8474-21739 GCF_902729225.1 Pteropus medius
GTTAGAGTTAGGGTTAGGGTTAGGGTTACAGTTATGTTTAAGGTTAGGATTACGGTGTGATGTTAGAGTTAGGGTTAATGTTAGGGTTAGGAATAGGGTTAGGATTACTTTAGGGTTACGATTAGGTTTAAGTTTAGTTTAGGGTTAAGGTACAGGTTAGGTTTAGGGTAAGAGTTTAGGGTTATGGTTAGGGTAAGGCTTAGCGTTATGGTCTGGGTTAGGGTTACAGTTATGTTTAAGGTTAGGGTTAGGGTAAGATTTTAGAGTTAGGATCCTTGTTTGCATTAGGAGTAGGGTGGATTAGTTTAGGGTTAGTGATAGGGTTATGTTTAATTAGGGTTAAGGTTTGGGTTTGGGTTCGGGTTAGGTTTACTGTTAGAATGAAGATGAGCGTTATTTTTAGGTTAAGGTTAGGGTATGGGGTTAGGTTTAGGGTTAGCTTTAAGTTTGGGTTAGGGTTTGGATAAAGATAATGTTAGGTTTATGGTAAGTCTTACTAGTAGGATTAAGGTTAGCATTAGGTTTCTTGTTGGGTTTGGAGTATGGCGTTAGATTCTGGTTATTATATTGTAAAATTTAGGGTTAAGATTAGAATTAGGTTTAGGATTATCTTTAGATTTAATGTTAGGATCTGGGTTGGGTTAGTCTTATGGTTACATTTAAGGTTTGGTTAGATAGGATTAGTTTTAGGGTTAGGATTAGAGTTAGTTTTAGTGTTAGGGTTGGTTTAGGAATAGAGTTAGGATTATGGTGTAGGTTTAGAGTTAGGGTTAGGGTTAGGTTTAGCGTTGTGGTTTGGGTTAGGGTTAGAGTTATGTTTACCGTTAGGTTTAGGGTAAGAGGTTATAGTTAGGATTAGTGATAGAGTTAGGAATAGTGTTAGGGTTAGCGTTAGGGTTAGGTTTAGGGTTAGGTTTAGCGTTGTGGTTTGGGTTAGGGTTAGAGTTATGTTTAGCGTCAGTTTTAGGGTAAAAGATTATTAGAGTGCAGATTAGTGTTAGGGTTAGTAATATTGTTAGGTTTAGTTTAGGGTTAATGTTAGGTTTAGGTTTAGGTCAGAGTCAGGGTTAGGTTTAGGTTGGGGATAGAGATAGGTTTAGATTTAGGGTTACTGTTAGGGTTAAGGATAGCTTTAGCTTTATTGTTACGGTTAGGGTATGAGGTTAGGGTTTGGGTTATTCTTAGTGTATAATTAAGGTGTAGGGATAGTATTAGGTTTAGGGTTAGCTGTAGATTTATTGTTAGGATGTGGATTATAGTTAGGGTTAGGGTTATTTTTAAGATTTCGGTTAGATTTAGGTTAAGATTAGGTTTAGTGTTAGTTTTAGCTTTATGGTTTGGGTTAGGGATACATTTATTTCTGAGGTTAGGGTTAGGGTTTTAAGTTAGAGTTACGATTAGTGTTAGGGTTAGAATTAGTTTTATTATTAATTCAAGTTTAGGATTATTGTTAGATTTAGTTTAGTTTTAATGATAGGGTTAAGGTTAGGGTAAGAGTTTAGAGTTAGGATTAGTGATAGGGTTAGGGGTAGAGTTAGGGTTATGTTAGGCTTAGGGTTAGGTTTAGGGTTAGTGTTAGTGTTAGGGTTAGGTATAGCATTATGCGTTGGTTTAGGGTCACAATTATGTTTAGGTCAGATTTAGGATAAGAGGTTAGAGGTAGGATTAGTGTTAAGGTTAGAATTAGGGGTAGGATTAGTTTAGGGTTTTAGGGTTATTGTTAAGGTTAGAATTAGAGTTAGAGTTTAGGGTTAGGTTTAGTGTTAGGGTTAGGCTTAGGTTTAGGTTTAGGCTTAAGGTTAGATTTAGGATAGGGTTAAATTTAGGGTTAGGTTTAGGATAAGAGTTTAATTTTCAGATTAGTGTTAGGGTTAGGGTTAGGTGTAAGTTAAGGTTAGGGTTAGGGTTAGGGTTAGGTTTAAGGTTTGGGTCAGGGTTACGATTAGGGTTCTTGTTAGGGTTAAAATTAGTATTAGGATTAGGGTTAGTGTTAAGGAATTGGGTTAGGTTTAGTGTATAGGTTTACGGTTAGGGTTGGGGTTACAGTTAGTGTTAGGGTTAGGGTTTAGGGTTAGAGTTAGAATTAGGGTTAGGGTTACTGTTAGGTTAAAGCTAGCTTTATGTTTAGGGTTATCGTTAGGTTTAGTGTTAGGTTTAGTGTTAGGGTTAGGGATCAGGTTATGGTTATGGTTTGGGATAGGTTTAGGATTAGGTTTAGTTTTAGGGTTATTGTTAGGGTTTGGGTTAGAGATAGGATTTAGAGGTTGGTTTATGGTTAGAGTTAGGCTTAGTGTTATGGTTAGGTTTAGGGTTATGTGTACGTTATGGTTAAATTTAGAGTTACGTTTAAGGTAAGAGTTTAGATTTAGGATTAATGTTAGGGTTAGGGTTAGGGTTATGTTTAGGTATAGCGTTATGCATTGGGTTACGGTTATAATTATGTTTAGTGTCTGGTTTAGCATTAGAGGTTAGAGTTAGGATTAGTGTTAAGTTAGAATTAGGAGTAGGATTAGTTTAGGATTAGGATTAGGGTTAGGTTTAGGGTTATGGTCAGTTTTAGGGTTATTGTTAGGGTTTGGGTTAGGGTTTGGGTTCGGTTTCCTTTTAGGTTTAATGTTTGGGTTAAACCTACTATTAGCTTTAGGGTTAGACTTAGGGTAAAGTGTTAGATTTAGGATAAGTGTTAAGGTAAAGTTTAGGGATAGAATAAGTTTAAAGTTAGGGTTATGGTTCGGTTTAGGGTTAGGGTTAGGTTTAGTGTTAGGGTTAGGGTTAAGGTTAGAGTTAGGGTTTGGGGTAGGATTAGGTTTAAGGTTAGGTTTATGGTTACATTAAGATAGGGTTAGGGTGTGGGTTAGGGGTTAGGGTTAGGGTTTAGATAACGGTTAGGGTTACTGTTATGGTTAAGATTAGCATAGCTTTAGGATTAGGGTTAGAATTCATGGTTAGGGTTAGGGTTATATTTAGTGTAAAATTTACGGTTAAGGTTTGAATTAGCATTAGGATTAGCTTTAGTTTTAGGATTAGAATCTGGGTTATGGTTAGTGTCAGGTTAATTTTAAGGTTTGAGTTAGGTTTAGGTTTAGGTTTAGGTTTAGAATTAGTTTTAGAGTTAAATTAGGATTAGGGTTAGGTTTATAGTAGGGGATAAATTTACGGTTATTGTTTGCGTAAAATTTCGGATTAGCTTTAGGGTAAGAGGTTAGAGAGTTTTAGTGTTATAGTTAGAGTTAGGGTGAGGCTTATGATTACCGTTATGGTTAAGGTTAGAGTTAAGGTTAGGGTTAGGGTTACGGTTATGGTATTACATTAGAGTTAGCATTACTGTTAGGTTTAGGATTAGTTTAAGATTACGGTTAGGGTTAAATTTAGGTTAGAGTTAAGTTTAGGGTTAGGGTTGGGGTAAGGGTTTGACTTAGTATTTGTGTTAGGATTATGTTTAGGGTTAAGTTAAGCTTGGGTTATTTTTAGAATTAGGATTACTGTTAGGGTTGGGATTAGGGTAAGAGGTTAGAGTTAGTATTAGTGTTAGCTTTAGGGTTAGGGTTAGGTTTAGGGTTACTTTTAGAAATAAGGTTAGAGTTAGGATTAGTGTAAGAGTTCAGAGTTAGGATTAGTGTTAGGATTAAGGCCACATTAAAGTTAGGGTTATGATTCAGGTTAGGGTTAGGCTCCTTGTTAGGGTTAGGATTAGGTTTCAGATTAGGGTTAATGAGAGGCTTAGGGTTAAGGTTAGGGTTAGTTTTAGGGTTTTTGCGTTAGGGTTAGGGTTAGGGTTAGAGTTAGGGTTAGTGTTACTTTTAGGTTTAATATTATGTTTAGGTTTAGGGTTAGGTTTAGGATAAGGGGTTAGGTTTAGGGTTATTCTTAGTCTAAAATTTAGGGTTAGAATTACAGTTAGGTTTAGCTTTAGATTTACGGTTATGATCTGACTTTTGGTTAGTGTTAGTGTTACATTTAAAATTTGGGTTAGATTTAAGGTTAGGGTTAGTGTTAGAGTCAGTTTTAGAGTTAAATTAGTGTTAGGGTTAGGTTTCCCTTCCAGTGTTATGTTTAGGGTTATTGTTAGTGTAAGATTTCGGATCAGTATTAGAGTAAGGGGTTAGAGTTAGTTTTAGTGTTATCGACAGAGTTAGGATAGGGTTATGTTACGGCTTAGGGTTAGGGTTAGGGTTATGTTAAGGTTATGCTTAGTGTTAGGGTTAGGGTAAGGGTTAGGTTTTATGATTAGGGATAGGGTTAGGGTTAGGGTTGAAGTTAGGGTTAGAGTGGGAGTTGGTTAGGGTTAGTGTTGGTTAGGGGTTAGGTTTAGCATTATGGTTTTGTGTTCGAGTTAGGGTTAGGGTTAGAGTTAGGGTTATGTTAAGGTTAGGGTTAGGGTTATGTTATGTTAGGGTTAGGGTTAGGCTTAGTCAGTGTTAGGGTTACGGTTAGGGTTTGAGTCTTGGTTAGGTTTAAGGTTACTGTTAGGTTTAAGATTACCATTCAGTTTGGGGTCATGGTTCTGGTATGGGTTTAGAGTTAGGATTATTCTTAGTGGAAAATTTACGGTTAGGGTTAGAATTAGGATTAGGAGTAGCTTTAGATTTAGGGTTAGTATCTGGGTTATGTTTAGTGTTAGGGTTACGTTTAAAGTTTTGGTTAAATTTTGGGTTCAGGTTAAGTTTAAAGGTAGTTTTAGAGTTAAATTAGGGTTAGGTTGTGGCCAGGGATTAATATTAGGTTTCTTGTTAGGGTAAAATTTCGTGTTAGGGCTAGGGTTAGGGTTAAGAGAGGAGGTTAGAGTTAGTATTAGTGTTAGCTTTAGGGGTAGGGCTAAGTTTAGAGTTACTTATGAAATAAGGTTAGGGTTAGGTTTAGTGTAAGTGTTTACAGTTAGGATTAGTGTTAGGATTAGGTTTACGTTAAAGTAGAGTTAGGGTTCGGGTTAGGGTTAGGGTCACTGTTAGGGTTAGGGCTAGGGTTTGGATTAGGGTTAATGACAGGATTAGGGTTATGGTTAGGGTTAGGTTTAGGGTTTAGCGTTAGGGTTATAGTTAAGGTTAGAGTTAGAGTTAGTGTCACTTTTAGGGTTAAGTTTAGGCTTAGGTTTAGGGTTATGTTTAGGGTCAGTCATTAGAGTTGGTGTTATTCTTAGTGTAAAATTTAAGGTTAGAATTATGGTTATGTTTAGCTTTAGATTTAGGGTTATGATCTCAGTTTTGGTTAGTGTTAGGGTTACGTTTAAAATTTGGGTTAGAGTTAGGGTTAGGGTTAGGGTTAGGGTCAGTTTTAGAGTTAAATTTGGGTAAGGGTTAGGTTTTCCGTCTGGGGTTATGTTTAGGGTTATTGTTAGTGTAAAATTTCGGATCAGTATTAGAGTAATAGTTAGAGTTAGTTTTAGTGTTTTTGATAGAGTTAGAGCTAAGGTTACATTATGGCTTAGGGTTAGGGTTAGGGTTATGTTAAGGTTATGCTTAGTGTTAGGGATAGGGTAAGGGTTAGGTTTTGTGGTTAGGGATAGAGTTAGGTTTAGGGTTAGGGTTAGGGTTAGAGTTAGGGTTAGATTATGGTTAGGTTAGGGTTAGTTTGGGTTATATGTTTGGAATTGGTTAGGGTTAGGGTTAGAGTTAAGGTTATGTTAAGGTCAGCGTTAGGGTTAGGGTTAGGGTTTAGAGTTAGGGTTAGGGTTAGGGTTACTGTTAGAGTTAAGATTACCATTCGGTTTGGGGTCATGGTTCCGGTATGGGTTTAGGGTTAGGGATATACTTAGTGGAAAATTCACAGCTAGGGTTAGAATGAGGATTAGGATTAGCTTTAGATTTAGAGTTAGTATCTGGGTTAGGTTTAATGTTAGGGTTACGTTTATAGTTTTGGTTAAATTTTGGTTTCAGGTTATGTTTAATGTTAGTTTTAGAGTTAAATTAGGGTTAGGGTTAGGTTTGTGGTCAGTGGTTAATATTAGGTTTCTTGTTAGTGTAAAATTCATTTTAGGGTTAGGGTTAGGGTTAAGAGAAGAGATTAGAGTTAGTATTAGTGTTAGTGTTAGGGTTAGAGTTAGGGTTAGGGTTACTGTTAGTGTTGTTAGAGTTAGAGTTAGGTTTAGGGTTAGATTGGGTTAGCTGGGTTATGTTAGGTGGGTTAGGGTTAGGTTTAGGGTTAGAGATAGAATTTAGGGTTAGGGTTAAGGTTAGGGTTAGGTTTAGGATTAGGGTTAGGGTTACTGTTAGGTTTTAGTTTAGGTTTACTGTTAGGGTTAGGGTTAGGTTTAGGGTTTAGATTTAGGGTTGTTTTAGGCTTATGGTTTGGGTTTGGTTTAGGTTAGGGTTATGTTAACGTTATGGTTTGTGTTAGTGTTACATTTCTGTTTAGGGTTAGGTTTAGGGTAAGAGGTTAGTGTTAGATTTAGCATTAGGGTTATGAATAGGAATAGTATTAGTTTAGGGTAACGGTTAGAGTTAAGTTTAGGTTAGGATTATGGTCACTGTTAGGCTTGGGGTTAGAGTTTAGAGTTAGGATTAGTGTTAGAGTTAGATTAGGGTTAGGGATATGATAAGGTTAGTGTTAGTGTTAGGGTTAGGGTTAGAGTTAGAGTTAGGGTTTAGGCCTTTGGTTAGGATTAGATTTAGGGTTTGGGTTAGTGTAAAGTTTACAGTTATTTTTATGGTTAAGTGTACATTTAGGGTTTGGATAAGAGTTAATTTTATGATTAGTGTTAGGGTTAGTGTTAGGGTTAGAGTTATGGTTAGGGTTAGGTTTAGGGTTAGGGTTAGGGTTAGGTTTAGGTTTAGGGTAGGGCGAAGTGTTAAGGTTATGGTTAGGGTTTAAGTAGAGTTATGGTTAGGGTTAGGGTAAGAGTTTAGTTTAAGGGTTACTGTTAGGGTTAGGTTTAGGGTTAGGCTTAAGATTAACGTTAGTTTTATGGTTAGGGTTAGATTTCAGGTTTAGGGTTAGGGTTATTCTTATATAAAATTTAGGTTTAGGGTTAGAATTAGGGTTAGAATTAGCTTTAGATTTAAATTTGGAATTTAGGTTATGGTTAGTGTCAGCTTACGTTTAAGATTTGGGTTAGATTTAGGGTTAGGGTTGGGGTTAGAGTTAGTTTTAGAGTGAAATTAGTTTTAGGGTTATGTTTGAGGTCAGGGGTTAATGTTAAGGTTCATGTTAGTGTATAATTTAGGGTTAGATTTAGGGTTAGGTTTTAGGTTATGGTTAGAGGTAAGGGTTAGTGTTAGTGTTAGGGTTAGGGTTAGGGTTAGGGATACTTTTAGGTTTAAGATTAGGTGTCGGGTTTTTTGTAACAATTTAGCGTTAGAATTAGTGTTATAGATATAGTTAGCGTTAGGGTTATGTTTAGGTAAGGATTGCGGTTAGGGTTAGGGTTAGAGGAAGGGTTAGTGTTAGGGATAGGTTCAGGATTTAGGGTTGTGTTAGGCCAGGGTTAGAGTTAGAGTTATGGTTAGGGTTAGGTTTAGTGTTATGGTTTGGGTAAGAATTATAGTTATGTTTAGGGTTAGGTTTAAGGTAAGAGATTAGAGTTAGGATTAGTATTAGGATTACGATTGTGGTTAGGATTACTTTAAGGTTTGGGTTTGGGTTTGGTTATGGTTAGGGTTAGAATTAAGGTTTATTGTTAGATTTTGGGATAGGGTTAAGGTTAGAGTTAGGGTTATTGTTAGGGTTAAGGTTAGGTTTAGGAATAAGTAATAGTTTAGAGTTATGATTAGTGTTAGGGTTTTGGTTTTGTTAGGGTTACTTTTAGTTTTAAGGTTAGGTTTAGAATTAGAGTTTAGTGCTATGATTAGTGTTATGGTTATATGTAATTTTAGGGTTATGTTTAGTTTAGGGTTATGATTACGGTTAGGATTAGCTTAGGGTTATTGTTAGGGTTAAGTTTAGGTTAGGTTAAAGGTCACGGTTAGGATTTGTGTAAGAATTTACTGTTAGGATTTTTGTTAGTGTTAGGGTAGGGTTAGGCTGACGTTAAGGTTATTGTTAGGGTTTGGGTTAAGGTTAGGGTTAGGTAGGTTTAGGATATAGTGTTTCATTAGGGTGAGGGTTAGGGTTTAGAGTTTGGGTGTTTGTTTTTGTAAATTTAGGGTTAAGGCTAGAATTAGCATTATGATTAGCTTGAGCTTTAGGGTTAGTAACTGGGTTATGTTAGTGTTAGTCACGTTATGGTTTGGGTTATATTTAGGGTTCAGTTTAGGGTTAGAGTTACTTTTAGAGTTAAATTAGTGTTAGGGTTAGGTTTGCAGTCAGGGGTTAAGGTTAAGGTTCTTGTTATTGTAAAATTTAGGGTTGTTGTTAGGGTTAGGGTTAGGATAAGAGGTTAGCGTAAAGATTAGTGTTAGGGTTTAGGTCTGCGTTTGGATTAGGGTTACTCTTAGGTTAGGGTTAGGGTTACTGTTAGGGTTAATTTTAGGGTTAGGTATAGTGTTAGTGTTAGGGTTAGGGTTAGGGCTACGTTAAGGTTAGGATTAAGGTAAGGGTGAAGTTTAGGGTTAGGTTTAGGACTAGTGTTAGGTTGAGAGTTTTGGTTAAGGTAGGGTTATGGTTATGGTTAGGCTTAGGGTTAGGGTACAGTTAGGTCTAAGGTTACTAATAGGTTTAAAGTTAGGTTTACGGTTAGTGTAAGAGTTTAGATTTTGGATTAGTGTTAGTGTTAGTGGTAGTGTTAGGGTTATAGTTACGTTAAGGTTAGGTTTAGGGATAGGGTTAGGGTTTAATGTTAGGTTTAGTGTTAGAGTTACGGTTAGGGTTAGGGTTAGGGGTACTGTCAGGGTTATGATTAGTTTTAGGGTTAATGTAAGAGTTTAGAGTTAAAAATAGTGTTAGCTTTAGGGTTAGGGTTAGGGTGTAGGTTTAGGTTTATGTTTAGCGTTATGGTTTGTGTTTTGTTAGTGTTATGTTTATGGTTAAATTTTGGGTGTGAGGTTAGAGTTAGAATTATTGTTAGGTTTAGGATTAGGGTTAGGATTAGTTTAGGGTTATGGTTAGGTTAAAGTTTAGGTTAGGGTTAAGGTAGGTTTAGGGTAAGGGTTTAGAGTTAGGATTAGTGTTACGGTTAGAGTTAGGGTTAGGTTTAAGATAAGATTATGTTAGTGTTACGGTTATGTTAAGGGTTAGGGTTAGGGTTAGGATTAGGTTTATGGATAGGTTTTGGGTTGGGGATAGTGTCATGGTAAGGGTTAGGTTTAGTTTTAGGTTAGGGTAAGGATGAGGGTTAGGCTTTCGTGTTAGGTTTAGTGTTAGGTGAGGGAAGGGTTAGGGTTAGGGTTAGACTTTAGGGTTTGTGTTAGGTTAGGTTCTGGAGTTAGGGTGAGGGTTATTATTAATGTAAAATTTAGGGTTAGAGTTACAACTAAGGTTTGGATTATCTTTAGATTTATAATTAGAAAATAGCATTTAGTTAGTGTTCTTGTTAAGTTTAATGTTTTGGTTAGATTTAGGGTTATTTTTAGGGCCGGAGTTAATTAAAGAGTTAAATTAGTGTTTGGAGTAGATTTAGGGTCAGCGGTTAAGGTTACGGTTATTATTAGTGTAAAATTTTGGGGTAGGGTTAGGGTAAGGTTCTGATTCAATGTTTAGCATTAGGGTGGGTGTTAGGTTTAAGTCTAGGGCTACGGTTACGGTTAGAGGTAGGTTTAGCGTTATGGTTTGAATTAGGTTTACAGTTATTTTTATGTTTAGTGTTAGGGTATGAAGTTAGAGTTAGGATTAGTGTTAGGGTTAGGGTTACAGTTAGGGTTACGTTATGGTTTGGCTTAGTGTTAGAATTAGGATAAGGGGTAGGTTTAGGTTTAGAGTTTTACATTTGGGTTAGGATTAGAGATAGGGTTATGGTTACGGTTATGGTTAGGGTTAGTGGTAGGGTTAAATTAGGGTTTCGGTTAGTTTTATTGTCAGGGGTTAAGTTAGGTTTATTCTAATGTAAAATTTAGGGTTCGGTTTAGGATTAGGGTTACATTTAGGGTTTAGGATTAGGGTTGTTGTTATGCTTAGGGTTACGGTTATGGTTAGGTTTAGTGTCATGGTTTCGGTTAGATTTATAGATATGTTTAGGGTTAGGGTTAGGATATGATGTTAGAGTTAGGATTAATGTTAGGGTTAGGTTTACCTTAAGGTTAGGGTTAGGGATAGTTTTAGAGTTAGGGTTTATGGTTAGGGTTAGATTTACATTTGGTTTAGGGTTAGGGTTACTGTTAGCGTTAAGTTTAGGTTTAAGTTTGGGTAATAGTTACAGTTATGTTTATGGTTAGGGTATGGTAAATTGTTAGAGTTAGGATTAGTGTTATGGTTAGGATTAGGGTACGATTAGTTTAGGGTTACGGTTAGGGTGAGTTTTCGATATGGTTAAGGTTAGGATTAGGTTTAGGGTTAGATTTAGGGTTAGGGTTCGGGTTAGGGTTAGGGATAGAATTAGTATGAGGGTTAGAGTTAAGTTTAGGTTTAGTCTTAGCGTTATGGTTTGGGTCAGGGTTACAGTCATATTTAGGGTTAGTGTTAGGATATGATGTTAGAGTTGGAATAGGGTTAGGATTAGTTTAGGTTTACGGTTAGGATTAAATTTAGGTTTACGTTAGGGTTAGGGTTAGGCTAAGAGTTTAGAGTTAGTATTACTGTTAGTTTTAGGGTTAGGGTTACGGTTACTTTAAGGTTGGAGTTAGGTTAGGATTATGGTTAGGCTTAGTGTTAGGTTTAGGGTTTAGTGTTAGGGTTCTGTTAGGCTTAGGTGTAGAGTTAGGGTTATGGTAACGTTTCAGTTTAGCGTTATGGTTTGGGTTAGGCTTACATTTATGTTTAGTGTTAAGGTCAGGGTAAGAGCTTAGAGTTCGGATGAGTGTTAGGGTTAGGATTAGGGTTAGGATTAGTTTAAGGTTACGGTTAGGGTTACGTTTAGATTAGTATTAAGGTAAGGGTTAGGTTTAGGGTAAGAGTTGAGTTAGGATTAGTGTTAGCATTAGTGTTACTGTTAGTGTTAGGGTTACCTTAAGATTAGTGTTAGGGGTGCTGTTAAGTTTAGGTTTAGATTAGTGTAAGGATTAAGGTTAGCGTCAGGGTTTATGTTTAGGTTTAGGGTTAGGGTTTAGTGTTAGTTTTAGGTTTTGGGTTACGTTAAGGTTAGGTTTAGGGTTAGTGTTAGTGTTAGTGTTAGGGTTAGGGTACTGTTAGGGTTAAGATTAGCGTTACGTTTACGGATAGAGACAGGGTTTTGGGTTAGGGTTAGGTTTATTTTTATTGTAAAATTTAGGGTTAGAATTAGGGTTCCGTGTTAGGGTTAGGGTTACTCTTAGTGTTAGATTTAGGGTTAGGGTTAGAGTAAGGGTTAGGGTTAGGTTTAAGGTAAGGGTTAAGATTAGCGTTATGTTTATGGTCAGGTTTACGGTATGGAGTTAAGGTTAGTGTTATTCTTAGTGTAAAATTTAGGTTAAGGGTTAGATTTAGAGTTAGGATTAGCTTTAGATTCTGGGTTAGGATCTCGATTAGTGTTAGTGTTACGTTTACATTTAAGGCTTTTTTTAGATTTACGGTGAGTGTTAGGAATAGAGTTAGTTTTAGAGTTAAATTATCGTTAGGGTTAGGTGTGGTGTCAGAGGTTAAGGTTAGGGTTATTGTTAGTGTGAAATTAAGAGTTAGAAAGACAGTTAGGGTTAGGGTTATGTCAAGGTTAGGGTTAGGTTTAGGGTTAGGGTTAGTGTTAGGGTCAGGTTTAGTGTGAAATTTAGGGTAGGTTTAGGTTCTGAGTTTAAAGTTAGGCTGAGTGTATGTTTAGTTTTACAGTTAGGGTTACGTTAAAGTTAGGGTTAGGTTTGGGATTAGGGCAATATTTAGGGTTAGGGGTTAGGGTTCTGTTAGTCTTAGGGTTAGGGGTAAGTTTAGGGTTAGGGTTAGTGTTAAAGTTAGGGATAGGTTTAGGGTAAGAGTTTAGTGTTAGGATTAGTTTTAGAGTTATTGTTAAGCTTAAGGTTACCTTAAGGTTAAGGTTAGGGATAAGGTTAGGGTGATGGTTTAGTGTTAGGTCTAGTGTTAGTTTAGGATTAGGGTTACTGTTAGGAGTAAGCTTAGGTTTAGGGTTAGGGTAAGAGTTTAGAGTTATGATAAGTTTTAGGGTTAGGGTTAGGGTTATGGTTAGAATTACGATAAGGTTATTGTTACGGTTAGGGTTTATGTTTATGTTTATTGTTAGGGTTTATGGTTAGGGTTAGTGTTAGTGTTAAGTTTAGGTTTACTGTTAGGGTAAAGGTTAGGGTTAGGGTTAGGGTAAGAATTTAGAGTTAGAATTAGTGTAAGAGTTAGGGTAAGGGTTCAGGGTCACATTAAGTTTAGGGTTAGGGTTATGTTCAGGCTTAGGTTTAAGTTTAGGTTTAGGGGTTAGGGTTATAATTGTGTTAGGTTTAGTGTTAGGGTTAGGGTCTGGGTTGGGATTAGATTTATCTTTATGTTTTGTGTTAGGGGTACAGTTATGTTTAGGGTCAAGTTTAGGATAAGAGGTTAGATTTAGGATTAGTGTTAGGGTTAGTATTAGGGTTAGGATTAGTTTAGGGTTACAGTTAGGGTTAAGGTTACGGTTAGGGTTAAGGTAAGAATTCAGAGTTAGGATTAGTGTTAGGATTAGGATTAAGGTTAGGGTACGTTAAGGTTAGAGTTATGGTTAGGGTTAGGGTTAAGTTTTCGTTTAGAGTTTCGTATTATGGTTGTGATAGTTTTAGTGTTAGGGTTAGGGTCCGGGTTGGGTTTGTTTTAGCATTATGGTTTGAGTTAGGGTTACAGTTATGTTTAGGTCAGTGTGAGGATATGAAGTTAAAGTTAGGATTAGTGTTTGGGTTGAGAATAGGTTTAAGATTCCCTTAGGTTTATGGTTATATTAAGTTTAGGTTAACCTTAAGGTTATGCTGTGGGTTAGGGTAAGAGTTTAGAGTTAGAATTAGTGTTAGGGTTAGTGTTAGAGTTAGGGTTAAGTTAGGGTTATGGTTAGCGTTAAGGTTAGGTTTACGGTTAGAGTACTGGTTAGGTTTACTGTAAGTGTTTAGGGTAGTGTTAGTGTTAGGGTAAGTGTTTAGAATTAGGATTAGTGTTAGTGTTAGGGGAAGGGATAAGGTTATGGTAAGTTTATGTTTAGGGTTAGAATTAGGTTTAGGTTTAGATTTAGGGTTTAGGATAGGATTATGGTTAGGGATAGGGTTTGGGTTACTCTTATGATTAAGGTTAGGGTTAGGATTAGGGTTAGGGTTAGGGTTAGGGTTAGTTTCGTGTTAGGTTAGGGTAAGGGTTACAGTTAGGTT
>NW_024354909.1:0-366 GCF_902729225.1 Pteropus medius
CTCTTTCTCTTCCCTGCCTCACTCTTAGGAAAGACCACTCTCTAACATACCATTTATTTTCTTACTTGTCTTGTTTATCTGTCTCTTATTTATCTACTTTATTATCTTACAAGGTAAACTGCATAAGGGCAAAGATTTTTGCTTGTTTTGACCACTGTATTTCCCCAGCGCTCAGCATTTGTTAGGAGAAAAGGAAAGAAAGAAGGAAGGGAGGGAGGGAGGAAATACAGCTTTAAAGAGTTTCTCCTTCGATTACTCACTTTGGTCCCCAAAAGTTAGATTATAAATAATGTTTCTGCCTATCGTACATGGTTAAAACGATCAATGCGTCTTCTATGACTCAGCTTTCCTTCAATAATATCATTA
>NW_024354910.1:0-324 GCF_902729225.1 Pteropus medius
CCAGAGAGCTTTTCGCCAAAGCTACCATATACATATATATGCATATATCTATATGCATATATATGTATATGGTGGATTTTCGAAGGAAAGCTGCGTGGACACCTGGTCTACGACAGAAGACAGGCCGCTGCTAGCACCTCCACCTCCCCGCAGTGTGGACACCGGGCGTTCCAGAGCCACAATTCAGCATGATCTCTTTTCATCCCGGAGGCCCCGGGGCTACTTCCTCAGGCCTCGGCTCCTTCCCGCTTTCCGCAGTGGAAATCAGACTTCAGGACGGAAGCAGACACCTCCCTCTCCCTCACCTTTCAGCCTGGGATGGTC
>NW_024354911.1:0-76429 GCF_902729225.1 Pteropus medius
TGTCACCATAAAAAAATAAATAAGTAAAAAGAACCACCCGAAGAAGACAGAGAGTAAAGAATTTTGGATCTATGTGAAGAAATAATGACAGAAACGTTCCCTAAAGTGGCAAATGAATCAGACATACAAGTCCAGGAAGCACAAAGTGTCCCAAGTAAGAGGAATTCAAACAAGCCTACACCAAGACACATCATAATTAAAATGCCAAGGTCAAACACAAAAAGAGAATCTAAAAGAATCAAGAAAAAGACAGCTAGTTAGTTGCTTCCAGGGGTATCCCCCATAAGTATGTTGGTTGATTTTTCCACAGAAACTTCATAGGCCAGAAAGGACTGTCAAGAAATATTCAAAGTTACGAAAAACAAGAATCCACAACCATGAATACTCTACCCAACAAAGCTTTCAATTAAAATGGAAGATAAGAGAGATCTTTCCAGACAGGGAAAAGCTTAAAGAATTTATCATCACCAAGTCAGTATTATAAGAAATATTAAAGAGACTTCTTTAAAAATGAAGGGGTAAAAAAAAAAAAATGCAAATAATAAAATGGCAGTAACTTTGGGCCTATCAATAATTACTTTAAATGTAAAAGGATTAAATGCTCCAATCAAAAGAAATAAAATAGCTGAATGGGTAAGAAAAAAAGACCTATGCATATGTTGTCTATAAGAGACTCATTTCAGATTAAATGACACACACAAACTGAAAGTAAAGGGATGGAAAAAGATATTTTATGAAAATGAAAATGAAAAAAAGCCAGGGTAGTAATATTTATATCAGAAAAAAAATAGACTTTTAAACAAAGGCTATAATAAGAGACAAAGAAGGACATTACATAATGATAGAGGGATCAATACATTAAGAGGACACAACCCTAGTAAATATATACACACTCAACATAGGAGTACCTACATATATAAAACAATTATTGACTGACATAAAAAAGAGAGATCAACAGTAATACATACACTATAGTAGGAGATTTTAATACCTCATTGACACCAATGGACAGATCTTCTAGACAAAAAATCAGTAAGAAAAGAATGGGCCTTAAAGACACACTAGACCAGATAGATTTAATAGATATTTTCAGAGCATTTTTCCCCAAAGCAGCAAAATATATATTCTTCTCAGGTGCACATAGAACTTTTTCGAGGATAGAACACATGTTAGGACACAAAACAAGTATCAGTAAATTTAAGAAGATTGAAATTATAGCAACCTTCTCTAATCACAATGTTATGAAATTAGAAATTGACTACCAGAAAAAAAACTGGAAAATACACAAACACATGGAGGCTAAATAATTCACTTTCAAACAACGAATAGGTTAACAATGAGATCGAGGAAGAAATCAATCTTGAGAAAGAAGAACAAAGTAGGAAGTATCATACTACCTAATATCAAACTATACTACAAGGCTACAGTAATCAAAACAGTATGGTACTGGCATAAAAACAGGTACATTGATCAGTGAAATAGAATAGAGAATCCAGAAATAAATGCACATCTATACGCACACTTAATATATGACAAAGGAGGCAAGAATATACCATGGGTTAAAGACAGTAAATGGTTTTAGGAAAATTGGACAAATACATATCTATATCTATCTATCTATCTATCTATCTATCTATCTATCTATCTATCTATCTATCTATAAAGAAACTGGGCCACCTTCTTATACCTTAAACAAGAATAGATTCAAAATGGATCAAAAACTTAAATGTAAGACCCGAAAGTATAAAATTTCTAGTAGAAAACATGGATAGTAAACTCTCTGATATTGCTATTAGTAATTTCTTTTCAGACATATCTCCTCAAACAAGGAGACAACGGAAAAGATAAACAAATGGGACTATGTCAAACTAAAAAGTTTTTACACAGCAAAGGAAACCATCAACAATATGAAAAGACAACCAACTGAATGGGAGAAGATATTCACTTATACATCTGAAAAGAAGTTAATATCCAAAATATATAAAAAACTCATACAACTCAGCAACTAAAAACAAACTATCCAATTAAAAATTAGGCAGAAGACACGAATAGATATTTCTCCAAAAAGGAAATACAGACAGCTAATAGACATATGAAAAGATGCTCAAGTTCACTAATCATCAGAGAAATGTAAATTAAAACCACAATGAAGTATTACCTCACACCTGTCAGAATGAGTATCATCAATAAATCAGAGAGCAACAAGTATTGGCAAGGATATGGAGAAAAGGGAACCCTCATACAATGTTGATGGGATTACAAATAAGTACGGTCACTATGGAAAACAGTCTGGAGGCTTCTCAAAAAATTAAAAATGGATATGCCTTTTGACCCAGCAATCACACTTCTGGGTACTTATCCAAAGAAAACCAAAACAATAATCCGTAAAGATCTATGTACCCCATCCCTATTTTCATGGCAGCACAATTTACAATAGCTAAGATATGGAAGCAACCTAAATGTCCATCAACAGACAATTAGATGAAGAAGTTATGGTTCATATATTCAATGGAATATTACTCAGCCATTAAAAAAATAAAATTTTACCATTCGCAATGACATAGAGGACTTAGAAATTATTATGCTGAGTGACATAAGTCAGCAGAGGAAGATAAATTCCATATGATTTCACTTACATGCAGAATCTAAGGAACAAAAAGAACAAACTAATCAAAAACAGACTCACAAATATAGAGGACAATCTGATGATGACCAGAGGGGAGAGGGTGGAAGGGCTGGGAGAAAGGAGTGAAGGGTTAAAGAAGTACAAATTAGTAGTTGATATATGATCATGGTGATGGGAAGCACAGCATAGGGAATATAGTTAGCATTAATGTAATGGCTAGGGAGAGAGCCAGAGGAGAGAACGAGCAATCAGGAGGATTGTTTAATATACTATATAAATGTCTAACCAATATACTATATACTTAAAAGTAAAAAAAAAAGAAGAGCCTTTATGATTTTGGAAATCACTAAATTATGCCCTGTATGATCTGCCATACTAAAGTTTTAAAATTCTTATTATAAAAGATGATGATCCTAAGTGTCAGTAATTTTACGGTTTAAAATAAGCAGGGGTTTGAGTTTGTGCTGTAAGTCACAATATTGATTAGTTTCTTTTACTTTCATTTAATGCCAGTGTAAGGGAGGAAAAACTCTATCCTCTTTGGGTCTCTGGCTGAGCCTAAGAATTTAAATGACAAAGACAGTTTAACAGGAGAAAAGCCTATAAATTTTATTGAGTTTTTACATGTACGTGGGAGCTTCTACAAGAGAATGAAGACCCAAAGAAGTGACCAGAGTAGGAAGATTTTATACCTTTTAGACAAAGAAGCAATAAGTTGGTGAAAAATTGACAATACAGAGAAGTTGAGCTATGGGTACTAAATGTGAAGAACTAACTAGGAAGTTAAAAGTTAGTTAAAGGAGATTTGTTTATGTAGCCTTCTTGGCCCAGAATTTCCTGTCCCCAGTGATAAAAATGTCTTCCTTCCTCCTAGCATTTTTCATAGGGGAGATTTTTACATGCTTTCAGGAGGACAAAGAAGAGTCAGAATATCCTTCTTGCAATGGCTGTTTCTCAAGTAACTTTAATTTAAAATAATTAATATGCAAAAGTGCAAATTTGGGGGCAGCATATTTGAATCTCTTAATCAGATACCCTCAGAGACAGAGTTATTTAGTTTGTCATCTATTTCTTTATTATCCACTCTGGATGGAATCCACCTGCTCAATTTTTTTTTTTTTGACATCATGGTACATCTATATGGAATGAAAGGACAAATGTGCTATAGAATGCATGCTGAGGAAAAGAACTCAGCAGTACAGGTAGGACAGCTATTGTAGCATTCTATCTATATAGTCTTGAATGTTGAAATACTTATAACAAAAATGCTAAAATTATAGATTTGTTGTTAAGAAATATTGTAATGTTCATGACTTACATTAAAAGCTGTGAATTCTATACAGTGATCTCTTGAATTTTTGTTTTTCCTAATGTGTTCTTCTAGACTGATCCAGTTGAGAACATATTTGAACAGAATCTAAAGATCAAATTTTACATCAGTTCTGGGTCCACATCTCCATCCTCATACAGTGGGGACGAAGCAGACTCAGTTAAGGTGCCTCACTGGGTTATCTTTGCTCCCCACCTATTGACTTGTTTCTCTCCTAATAAATACATTGCTTAGTTAGACACAGTCTATTAGAAATTATTAAGTTTAATTGATAGCATGAGAAGATTTTAAACTCAAATGAGAAAACTGTTTCTGAAAATCAATGAAGAAATTCTACTTGCATTTGAACAATGAGCTTAATGACAGTGTCTGCTATGATGCAAGGATTTAAAAGAGCAGAGAGCAGTTATGTGAAATATGAAATGATCAGTACAACCGTGTTGAAAACCACTAGGAAACCTGGTCTGGGAAGGACAATTCCCTTGCTATTTTCATTGCTTTAATTAACATTAAGGAGTCGTGATATAACAGGAACATTTTATATAATCATATCATAATATCGGATCTGCTATTATATATTAAGGTATAAAAATACTTATGACTGCACTTACTAAAATTAGAGGTAAGTTCATATCTTCTGCATAATGCTACATACAACAACTCTTTATTAGCGCTTCATGTTAATCAGAGTGTATGATTCTCTGCAAAAGAAAATATTTCTTCCAGAAGTCAAAAGATTTGATGTCTCCCTGCTCACATTCTTCCTCTTCAAAAATGCCATTCCCTTTCTTCTCTGCATCTCACTCTCCCTGGTTAATCCTGGCAAAGGCTCTTTGCCACCCACTTTAGAATCCTTGGGTTGGGCTGAAAGTTCTGACAGAGGTATGTAGTTTCGTTTGGAAAACTTCAGTGTAGCTTATAGCCAGGCCAGAACTTATTTTCATATTTTGCTCAGAATCTCTGAAATTTTGATAATGATTTTATCTTATTTTTAAAATAATTTAATACTGAAATATGTCCATCATAGAGAAAGGTACAGGAATAATATATCGCAAACCCACATACCTGCTATCCACAATTTTAGAAAAATGGTTTGCCATATTTCATTCAGATAAAAAAACAATTAATGTGATACTGAAACAGTTGAATCCATATCATGCATTCTTCTCTCCTGGGAGGTTCCTGTATATTCCAAAATGGTGTTATTCTTCTTGTCCACTCTTATACTTTCTGTCATGCGCATGCATCTTTAAAGTGCGTAGGATTGTTTGGTCTGTTTAAAACACATAAATATTATCCCTATTGTTTTGTGACTTATTTTTTTTACACCACTTAGTCCTGTCAAGATAGTTCATTCATTTTGAGTACTGTGTAAAATTCCTGTATATAAATATACTTAGAATTACATAACCATGCTTCTTTTGGTAGACGTTTGAATCGATTCTATTTTTCATTATTACACTTTATTATAATGAGCATATTGGGATTTGCTTGCTTGTACACATATGAGAGAGTTTGTTGGTTATTGGCTAGTAGAAATGCATATTTTCAATTTAACTTTTACCAACAGAGTGGTTTAATCTTTTGGAACAATCACAAATTTTGCAGAAATATTGCCAGCACAGTGTAAATGTATTTTTTCTAAACTATTTGAAAGTTGACATCTTGATTATCTTGAATACTTTAGTGTGCATTTCTTACAAATAAGAATGTTCTTCTACATATACACACACAATACAGCCATCATCATTAACATTGATGCATTAGTACCATCTAAGCCTTAGACTCCATTCAAGTCTAACAATTGTCCCTATGTGTCAATTCTAACAAAAGAATCTCTTTCAAAATCGAGCTTTACTTTTGGTTGTCATGGCTCTTTAGTCTCTTTCCATGCGGAACAATTTCTTACTATTTCTTTGACTTCATGACCTTGTGACTCTCAAAAGTCACAGGTCAGGGTATAATAGAATGGCCCTCATTTAAAAAAGGGTTTCCTTATGACTTGATTCAGGTTATGTATCTTTGGCAAGACTATCATAGAATGATGCCATAGTTTTCTCTGTGTATCCTATCAAGTGACATATGATTTCAATTAATTCCATTGCTGATGGTGTTTGACTGTTGCACTTAGATGAAAATTTTCAGGTCCCCTTTTTCCTTTATAATTACTAAATATTTTGTGCCAAGTTACTTTGAAACTATTTAAGTATCCAGTTCCTCACCAAACTTCCGATTTTTATGTCCATACAGACTCATCATTTCTTATTTTATTCAATGCCTTATTATTGTCATTATTCTGATGTTTAAACGGTTGCATATGTGGCCTGTGTGAGCCCCTTTGGATTTGCTCCTGTGTCTTTCTGACATGCCTCCATAATTCTTAGAGTACTTTATCTGGCAAAACAAGATGCATCAGCATACCTATATTGCCCAAGCTTTAGAGTCAGTCATTTGTTCAAGGATCATTGATTGTTTTTAGTGGAGAATGGTATTTAGAAGTCTTGATCTGGATGTTAGGTGTGTTCATTGCTATTTGGGTGTTGCTATTCCAGGCCCTTTTATTAGACAGAGCTAGAGAAAAGAAATTTATCAGTCTATTTAAAGAAATTTGTCTATCATCTATCTATCTATCTATCTATCTATCTATCTATCTATCTATCTATCTATCTATCTATCATCATCTATCATCTATCTATCATCTAGCTAGCTAGCTAGCTATATCATCCATTTATGAAAACTATGAGTTCATACCCACATAAGTACCTCTAATTTCAATTCAATATCATAGGGATCATTCTAGTTTTATTCTTTTCCATATTTGTAGCTACCTCTCATGTCAGTGAGAAACTTGTCTTTTATTCTCAGAATGCTTACTTGTATGATCAATTTTATTCTCCGTAACTAGTCTCCTACCTCTGCAGCTAATTCATTCCTTCTTGTACCACTTGGGCTCTGTGTTTGAATCCTAGGTTACTGTCCATGTGCACACTCTTTCCAGTCTGCCTGGGCAATAGTTTTTAAAAGCCAGTTTCCACTTCTATCAGCATGTAAAAGTCCTTGTTTCCTTATATCCATGCCAAAACTTGCTGATGGTAGACATTCAAAATTTTGCAATTCTTTTTTAAATTAAATTTATTGGTATGACATTGGTTAATAAAAATATATGTTTCAAGTGTGTAATTCGATAATACATCTGTATATGCATGCATATTCTTCACCCAAAGTCTAATTGCCTTTTATCACCATACATTTTGCCCCCTTTACCTCTGTTTACCTCCCTGCTTCCCCTTTTCCCTCTAGTAACCACTAAACTGTTGTCTGTGCCTTTCAGTATTTTTGTCTGTCTTCTTTGTTTGTTGCTTTCAGTTTTATATTCCACATATGAGTGAAATCATATTGTTCTCAACTTTTTCCATCTGACTTATTCTAATGGGTATGAAGTGGTTTCTAGTTATTGCTTTCATTTTGTCATGCAGAGGTTTTTAAATTTTAATACGGTCAAATTCACCAGTCTTTTCTTTTATTGCTTTTGATTGTTTTCTAATAAATTCATTTCTATTCTATCCTTCTATTCTGAAAGTTCTTAAAAGATATAAATCTTTGCTTTTTACATTTAAGCCCTTCAAGCAACAGGAAATTATATTTTTGTTTACTGTGAAGTAGGAATTTAATTTTTGCTAATTTTAGCAGTTCTAGTCTCATCCATTGACTAGTCTATCATTTCCCTAATAATTTGTAATGTCACTTCTGTCACATGTCAGCTATTATTTATTTATGTTGTAATAAGATATACATAACATAAAAGTTTCTATTTAATCACTTTTAGGTGTACAGTTCGGTGACATGTTACATTCTGTCGTACAAATAATAATGTTGTACAAATAACACAAGTATTTATTTTCCAAACTTTTCTATCTCCCCAAACAGAAATACTATCCCCATTAAACCATTAGTTTTTATTCTCTCTCCACTCAGCTCTGATAACCTTTAATCTACTTTCTGTCTCTATGAATTTTCCTATTCTGAATATTTTATATTAGTGAAAATCATTGGACCATATAATCAAGGGTTAATTTCTATTAAATCACTCTTGTTTCCTTAGAATAAATACCACTCAGGCCTAATGTTTAACTCTTTGTATACATTGCTGAATTCTATTTGCTAATATATTGTTAAGAGTTTTGCCTTTATATTATTAGAGTGTATTGGCCAGTGGTGTTCTTTCTATGTACTGAGTTTATCTGATTTTAGCATCAAAGTAATACCAGATTCAAAAAAATATGTTGAGAAGTATTCCTTTCTCTTTTATTTTCTGTAATAGATTATGGAGAATTGTTGATAATTCTTTTTTAACCATTTGTTGGAAATTTCCAGTAAAACCATTCTGGAGATTTCTTTTTGGGAGTTTTATAATTAAAAATTCAATTTCTTTAATAGTTACAAGGCTATTCAAATTATTTATCTCATATTGGATGAGTTGTGATAGTTTGTACTTTTGGAAAAATTGGTTCATTTAATCTAAGATATTACTTTAAATATACATAATTTACTACTATATTGGTGTCAACATTTTACCAGATCAAGTGAAGTGTAGAAACGTCATCTTTTTTGCATCCTTTTACTCTTCCCCTTTATAGTACATTTATGTTAACATATTTCCTCTATATACACTGAGAAATAGTATTATAATTTTGACTGAATCAGCCAACATAATTTAGAAAATTCAAGAGGAGAAGGAAAATCTATTGTATTGACCCATATTTACCCACTTTTACTATGTTCTTTCTTCATTTCAACTCCATCGTATATCCTTTCCTTTCTGTGTTAGAGAACTTACTTTAGTCTTCTAGGTGTATTGGAGACAAATTATCTTAGTCTCTTCATTTGAAAATGTCTTGATTTTCTCAACATTGAAAAAAATAAACATTTTATTTTGGGGGGTAGGTTAAGGTTTACAGTAAAAGTGAGTGGTGAGTACATATAATTCTCATTGACTTCCTCAACTGCCCCCACCCCTGTTTCCTCTCTTGTTAACAATTTACACTAGTGTGGTAATCAATTTGTTACAATTGATGTGCCATTATTATTAACTGCAGTTCATAGTTTAAGGTTCACATTTTGTGTTGTACATTCTATAGATGTACAACTAAGATAAATGACATATGGACAATGATATGTATCCAACATTATAGTACCCTATAAAGTAGTTTCACTGCCCTAAAAATCTTTGCATTCCACCTGTTCTTCCCTTCCTCTTTCCTGAATCTCAGGAAACCACTGATTTTTTATTATCTCCATAGTTTTGGTTTTCCGCTATGTCATATAGTTGCAATCACATAGCCTTTTCAAATTGGCTTCTTTCATTTAGCAATACGTATTTAAGTTTCTGTCAACTTTTTATGGCTTGATTTATTTTTATTACTGTATAATATCCCATAGCATAGATGTATCATGATTTATTTATCTATTAATCTACTGAAGGACATCTTGGTTACTTCCAAGCTTAGGTAATTATGAATAAAACTGCTATAAACATCCACGTACAATATTTTGTGTGGAGATAAGTTTTTATTTGGGTGAATTCCAAGGAGCATGAATGCTGTCTCATGTGGTAATAGTATGTTTAGTTGTGTAAGTAACTTCCAAGATGTTTTTTAAAGTGGCTATATACTATTTTGTATCCCCAGCAATGAGTAAGAGCTCCTATTACCATTGTCAGCATTTTGGATTTCAGCCACTTTAAGAGCTTGTAGTATATTTCATTTTCATTTTAATTTGCATTTTCTGATGACATATGGCAGGGAACATCTTTTCATATGCTTATTTGCTATCTATACGTTTTCTCTGGTGAGGTGTCTGTTCATATTTTTTTATCTATTTCAAATTGGGGTTATTTATTTTGTTATTGTTGAGTTTTAGGAGTCCTTTGTATTTTGAATACTAGTTTCTCTTTATCAGATATGTTTTCCAAAAATTCACAGTCTGTAGCTTATCTTTTCATTTTATTAAAAGCGTCTTTTTCGGAGCAGATGTTTTTAGTTTTAATGAAGTCCAACATGTCAGTTCTTTCTTTCGTGAACTATGCTTTTGGTCTTTTATCTTAGAAGTTATCACCAAATCCAAGGTCACTTAGATTTTCTCCTATGTTGTAGTTTGACATTTTACCTTTAGATCTGCTATTCATTTTTAATTAATTCTTGTGAATTAATCCTGTGTCTAGATTCATTTTTTTGCACAAGGATGTCTAGTTTTTCCAGCACCATTTGTTGAAGAGACTGTCTTCACACCACTGAATTGCTGTTGCTCCTTTGTCAAAGATTAATTGATTATATTATGTGGGTCTCCATCTGAGATATGTATTCTGTTCCATTGATTTATTGTCTATTCTTTCACTAATACTAAACTGTCTTGATTATTGTAGCTTTATGGTAGATCTACAAAAGAAATTGATAAGCTGAACTTCATTAAAATTAAAAATTTCTATATAAAAGACAATGTCAAGAGAATGAGAAGACAAGCCACAGAATGGGAGATAATATTTGCAAAAGACAAATATGATAAAAGACTATTATTTAAAATAAACTTTTAGAATTTCACAATAAGAGAAAACTTGATTAAATACAGGCTAAATATCTAAATAAATGCCTTCATAAAGAAGATATACAAATAGTAAGTAAACATATAAAGAGATGCTTAAAGCCAAACGTCATTAGGGAAATGCAAATTCAAACAACAATGAGACACCACTACACATCTATTAAAATGGCCAAAATCTGAAACACTGACAATACCAAATGTTGATGAGAATGTCCATCAATAGGAAGTCTCCTTCATTCATTGCTAGTGGAAACTCAAAATGATGCAGTCACTTTGGAAGACAGTTTCTTGGTTTCCTACCAAGTAAATATGCTCTTACATTACAATCCCACAGTTGATCTCTTTGGTATTTACCTAAATGAAATAAAAACTTACCTCCATGCAAAATTTTGTACATGAATGTTTATAGCAGTTTTATTCATAATTGCAAAACTTGGAAGTAACCAAGATATCCTTCAGTAGATGAATAGGTGAATAAACTGTGATATAATGAAACATTATTCAGAGCTAAAATAAATGAGCTATCAAGCCATGAAAAGCCATGAAGAAACCTTAATTGCACATGAAAAGGCTACCTATGTATAATTCCAACTATATGACTTTCTGGAAAAGGAAAAACTATGGATAAAGTAAAAAGATCTGTGGTTGCCAAGGTTTAGGGGAAAGGGGATGAATAGGAGGATCACAGAGAATTTTTAAGGCAGTGAAAATACTCTGCATGATACCATAATGATGGATATATGTCATTATAATTAATTTTTCCATTAATCTTGTGTCATGTGACCTTGCCAAACTCAATAGTTTAGATTTTTTTCTTTGACATTTTTTGGAATTTTCTATGCAGATAATCATGTCATCTGCAAATAAGATAGTTTGATTACTTTCTTCTAATCTGTGTGCCTATTAATTCTTATTCTGTTGATAGTACTGGCTAGGACTTTCCCTCTGATGTTGAATAGGAGAAGTGGTAGTGGATATACTTGCCTCATTTCCATTCTTGAGAGAAAACATTTGGTTTTTCAACATTAACGGTAATATCTGCCTTTTTTTTTTGTAGATGTCCTTTATCAGGTTAAGAAAGTCCTTTCTATTTCATTAACAAATGTTACAGTTTGGCAAATGTTTTTCTGCATTAATTGATATGATTATGTTGCTTTTCTTCTTTAGACTGCAGATAGTCTCTTTTAAAACAATAAGAAAGAATCTGTTATATTAAATTTTATAAATTTATTGTTTTTTATAAATTTTATAAATTTTTATTATATTAATTTTTAAAATTTATACATAAAGTCTATTTATGGAGATACATAGTGCATAGTGCAGTTTAATGCCATCAATTTATTCTTAATATCTTTGTAAAACTGGTAAATGTTCCAAATTTCCTGCATTTACTACCACCTATTTCTTCTTGTCTGTTTTTGCCATGATATTTGCCATCTGGAAAGGAGGGATATTCTTCAAGTCTGTATACTTATAATATGTCTGTTCAACCATGTAGCATCTTTACTTACAATCAAACTTTATTAATTTTATTCCTCACTAACATCCATTTACATTCTGTTCTTTCCATTTCAAACACTACTTTTTACTAGTTCTCAGGAAAGAAAAGTTTTATATCATATAGAGAACTAAGTTTTATATAATTTTTGAACTCTATTTTCACATAGATAATCTAAATCACCCGAACATATTTTTAGATTATTACTAACAATCTCATGGAATTTTTCTGACCCCTCTAAGTTGATGTTAATATATTTCTACATATTTATAGTCATAAAATCCCTTCCTCATTTATAAAATAAGCAGCTCAAAGAATCTCTTGAAGATTCTGGTCATATATCTACTTAATGAAAGTCTCTTTCAAATATATTTGTGATTAATATTCTCTTTTTAATGTAGTGTGCTCTAGAACACACATTTAAAAATAGCCAAATTGAAATAAATTATGTGAAATACACATATATTTTGTTTGTAGACACTGCAAGCATATAAATCACTTAAAATACATTTTCAGCACTGTGAAAATTTTAGTTTTACTGTGTTTTGTCCTATTAACAAGTATTGCCTTACTTGAGAAATTATTTAACTTTTATAATTTTGGAGATAAGTGTAACTTGCCTTTATTTATTTTTATCTCTCTGATTCAGATTGTAGATTCTGCTCATCTGCCAGTTCACACACCAACAATAAAGAGAAAAGATCATAGTAGAATCCTTTTTCCAACTAAGGTACTTTATTTAGTTATAAACTTAACAGATAACTTAAAAAGTGAGAATAGTTAGGATTTAACGGTTTAGGGTTAGGGTTAGAGTTAGAGTTAAAGTTTGGGTTTAGGGTTATTTTTGTTGTGTTAGGATTAGGGTTAGGGGTTTTAAGGTCAGGGTCAGGGTTAGGGTTTAGGGGTTAGGGTAAGGGTTAGGATTTGTTTTTACAATTAGGGTTAGGTTTTATAGTTGGAGTTTTAGGTTTTAGGGTTGATGTTGAAATACTAGGGTTAGAATTATGGGTGAGTTAGGGTTTAGGGATTTGGGGAGTTAGAGTTTTAGAATTTGGTTAGGTTTTAGGGTTGAAGGTTGGGGGTTAAGGTGGGATTTTTGTTGTTTAGGGGTTATAGTTTAAGGTTTTGGGTTATGATGTGTGCAAGGTTGCGAGGATTGAAATTTAGAGATTGAGTTTTGTTGTTTTAGGTTAGAAGTTAAAGATTGGAGAAATATATTCTGGAATTTATAGTTAAGGAATTGAAGGTGGGGAATTTAAGGTTATAGTAGAATTAGAGTTACATCAAGGAGTCAGAAGTAGGAGATTGCTCTTTATAAATATCATTTAAAATTGAGCATTAAAGATTTGAATTTGGAGATTTGATGTTAGTTTTAGGGTTAGGGTTTATGGTTTAGCTTTTAGTGTTAGGGTTAAGGTCGGGGTCATGGTCAGGGTCAGGGTGGGGATCTTTCTCAGGTTTCAGATTTAGGGTTAAGGTTATGCTTAGTTTTGGCTTTGGAAAAAGAATAATGTGAAAATAAACTGTTTTTTCTCTGTAACCCCTTCCTTCTTCTCTTTCTCATTTTCCTCTCAGTCTCTTTTTTCTCCTCTCTAATTTCCTTTATATTTTCCTTTTTTTTTAATTGACAACTTTCAGTTAAGCATAGTATATTAAAAAATGCGTACTTGTCTGCTTTATAATAAAATTAACCAAACTCAGTAAAGAAAGAAAAAAGTAGGTAAATAATTCAACATAATTTTGTTGGAAGATGAAAGCCTTAATATGAGGTATTAGGAGAGCTGAGAAAACTGAATGTCAAGTTCATATACCAGGCATGCCAAAATGTCACAAGACAATCAATGTGTGAGAAGCGTGGAAGTTCTCAGGGATTAGAGACACCAGATACCTCACGAGACAGGGGTGATGTGCAGTGCTAATCATGGGAATAAACTGGAAGTCTAATAAGGAGCAGATGGCTCTTGTTCAGAGACTTCCCATGGCAGGGGTGGCAAGTCTGTCCACTTTGTAGATAAGGAAACAGAGATGCAAAGAATGTAATAAAATTTGCTAACTATTATTTGGAGAAACCAGATTTTGTTATAATTTACTTATTGCTAATTTATGACAACAATAATTTGGGGGAACAGAGACATGATCCAGAAATGGAAAATCCATAGTAGATTATCAACTTGTTGCTAATTCTGTGACGACATCTGCAGTTTCAGTTATTGGGTTTCAGTTAGAAATTCAGGATGTTATATGTCTCGGAGGTGTAATACAGCTTGCTTCATAAGAGCTCACCAGTACTGAAACATTATTTTTTTACTGATGGTGGAAAATGAAACATATAATTTGCTATATAGATAAAAATTTCAAATTATTTTTTCCAAAAAAGATATAAAAATCTTATTGTTTTTGTTACCCCCTCCAATAAAAATATGTATACATAGGTAATTCTTACTCCATCTACTGTTATTTAAAGAATCACTTGGAAAATTTATCAATCTAGAAAGCATCTTTTCAAATGTTCAGGATATATCAGCATAAAAAAAGCCTAGCTTTATTCACTTGGTTTCAAATAGTACTTATGAACATTTGATCATCACTGAAATAATTCTTCCTCCTCCTCTTCTCCCTTCTCTTACTCTTGCTCAAGATTTTCCACATATGAAGTATTCAAGGGGCAAGAATCTTAAATGTTGGTAAGAAAGGAAGGGAGTAGCTTTTCTTTGTATATAAAATGTTTCAAACAGGGTGGTTTGAACGAATCACCAGAATAACTTTTTCAAGGTTATTTAACCTTCAGTGCATGTTTGGTCTCTTTGCTTTGTAGATTAAGACCCACCAGTTTTTCCTCACCTCCTTTACTGCTCCCACCAAGTGTCACCAGTGCACATCTCTGATGGTGGGTTTGATAAGACAAGGCTGTGCCTGTGATGGTAAGATCTGAAGAATTATATGTTGAGTCAGAGCCATAATCTTTATACCTAAGTATCTTAGTCTGCTCAGGCTACCATTATAAAGTACATAGATAGCTTCAAAACACAGATATTTATTTCTCACATCTCTGGGGGCTGGAATTCTTTGGCTCAACTCAAATTTTCACAGAAAGCCATCTCATTAGTGGAACATAAATGAGGTCCAAAACAGTTGCAAGGGAGTTTGGGAAATGAGGTTATTAGCATTTTGACCTCTACAAGAGTAGACAGAGTTGTAATGGAAGGCAAGGGGGTAAAAACATTGTATGCACAATAACCATACCTCTTTATTTTCTTTAAAAAGCATGTGGGTTCTTATGTCACACAACCTGTGTGGAAAAAGCTCCAAGAGCTTGTCCAGTGCCTTCTCAATGGAAGAACAATGCCCTCTATCTAGATCCACAGGAAGGCATGGGAACAGCCTATGAAGGCCATGTCTGGGTAAGAGTCAATATTTTGAGTTTAGATAAACTCTTTAAAAGTTTATTAATCACTTCTGACTCTGTGAGCACAAGATTTGTCAGAAATATAAATATGTATACTATTTACAATATATTATACAATATAAATTATATGTATTTGAAAATATTTGTTTCATCCTGAGAAGATTTCAGAACAAAATTTAGCTTTCCCAATAGGATATTTTTAAATGTCCCATAGTTTTCTATTTAAACCTTGCCTTGTGATGAACAAATGCTGAAATCCCTACTAATGATGTAACTTGACATCCAATCAGCAATAATAAATTATGAGACTGAAAGTGAAATAATCATCTGAGTTGAATTTGAGACACGGAGTTATCAAATTTGAATTTAATATTACCCAAAGACAAAGCTGTGACTGTTATTTGGATAAGCTACTAGTGTTAATTGAAGCGTTATAAACTTTACTTCCACAACACAAAAGTCATTTATTTCTTAAAGGAACTGCTTTGTTTTTAAAATTGCAACCATGTTATACAGTTCTGTTCTATATCTTTAACAAGAAAAGTGACAGATTTATAAAAAAAATTATTATTTTAATTTTATACATAATAATTGGGTAGTATTTGATGTCTCAGCTTGGATTATCTTCATTTGTTTTCAAAATAAATAAATAAATAAAGATCCCAAAGAAAGGAGGGACAAAAAAAGGATGGCAGAGAGCATTGGCTATAGTTTGTGACTTCAAACTCTTCCTGTATGAAATGGATGAAGAAAAAGACTTGAAACCTAATGTTGTAGTGAGTCAAGTGATTGACATGAGGTAAGCTTTAAAAGGAAAATATTTTTTATGAAGAAAAGGAATAAAAATGTTTGTTGATACTTCCTTTAAATAGTGTCACCATTTAGATTTAACTTTATAGTGCTTCTAATTTTCCCCATTGCCATGTGAACTTTAAAATAGAAGATTTTTTTCCTTAAAGTTTACAACACCACCCCTTAGATACAGATTATAATTCAATGTGATATTTGTAAGAATTTTTTTAGTCAAAAGTTACTTTTTTATTAGGTGGTGGTGGTGGTGGTGTGTGTGTGTGTGTGTGTGTGTGTGTGTGTGTGAAAATAAAACCTCAAAACCAGACATTCTTTATATTGAGATATGTATAATTTACATATATTTTAGAGTATGTAATCTACTGGTTTTTAGTATAGTCACAAGGTCGATAACCATCACCACAATTTAATTTTAAGACATTTAATCGCACCAAAAAGAAACTCCATACTCTTTAGCAGTTACTCTACATTTTCCCCTGCCCCCCGCCCCTAGCAACCTTTAATCTACTTCTGTCTCTATGGATTTGCTTATTCTGATCTTTTATATAAACAGAATCATATAACATGCGGAGTTTTGTGACTGGCTTGTTTCACTGAGCATAATGTTTTCAAGATTCCCCTACGTGGCATGTATCAATACTTCGTTACTTTTCATGGCTGATGCCCTTTATCAGATTGAAGAAATTCCCTTCTATTCCTAATTTATTGAGTGTTTTTATCTGAAAAGGGTGTTGGGTTTTGACAAATGCTCTTTCTGTGTCTATTTTGAAGATCGTATAGTTTTTCTTTCTTTTATTAACATGTTGATTTTTGTGTATAAGACCAATCTTGTATTCCTGGGATAAATCCCACTTGGTTATACTGTATTATTCCCCCCATTTGTTTTTTTGTTTTTTTGTTTTTTGTTTTTTGTTTTATTGCTGCTGAATTTGGTTTACTGAAATTTATTGAGGATTTTTATGTCTACATTAATACAGACTATTGGTCTATGGTTTTCTTGTGATACTTTTGCCTGATTTTGGTACTAGAGTAACACTGGCCTCAGAATGATTTGGAAAGTACTCACTTCCCTTTTATTTTTTGGAAGATTTTTTTTTAAAGGATTGGTATTATATATGTTTAGTAAAATTCACTAACAAAGCTATCTGATCCTGGAATTTTCTTTATGGGAAGTTTTTGATTGCTAGTTCAATTTCTTTACTTGTTATAAGTATTTTAAGATTTTCTGTTCTCCTTGAGTCAGCTTTAGTATTTTGTGTTTTTCTAGGAATTTTTGCATTTCATTTAGATTATCTAACTTTTGACATACAAGTTTTCATAGTATTCCTCTATACTTCTTTTAACTTCTGAAAGGTCAGAAATAATGTTCCCACTTTCATTTCTGATTTAAATAATTTGGGTCTTCTCTCATTTTTCTTGGTCAGCTTAGCTAAAGATTTGTCTATTTTGATCTTTTTAAAGAACCAAATTTTAGTTTTCTTGATACTTTAAATTTTTTCTATACTTTGTTTCATTAATTCTTACTCTAATCTTTATTATTTCCTTCCTTTTGCTTGGTCTGGGTTTAGTTTTCTTTTCTTCCCACCTCCCCACCCCTCTCCACCCCTGGTTTATTAATGTGGAAAGTTAAGTTATTGATTTGAGATCTTCATTCAATTATTGTTTCTGCTCCCTCATCTCTCTCCTTTCTCTTTGGGACTATCATTATGTGTATTTTAGTATTTTTATGGTGTCCCACAATCTCTGAGGCTCTATTTTTAAAAATTATTTTTTTCATTCTTTTCCTCAGATCAGATATATCTTCAAGTTTAGTGATTCTGTATTCTACTTGCTTAAATCTATTATTGAGCTCTTCTAGTGAGGTTTTTTTTAATTTTTTTTATTTTTATTTTTTATTTCAGTGATTATATTGTTCAACCTCAGAATTACTATTGTTCTATTTCTAAAAAAATAATTTCTATCTTCTTATTAATATTTTCTATTTGGTGAGATATCATCCTCACAATTTTCTTTAGTTATTTAGATATGGTTTCTTTTCGGTCTTTAAACATATTCAAAACAGCTGATTTAAGTCTTTATCCAGTAAATTCAATATCTGGGCTTCCTTGGAGACAGTTTCTACTGATTGCTATATTTTCCTGTGTATTGATTTGTCATACCTTTGTGAATTTTGCATATCACAATTTGTTGTTGTTGTTGTTAAAAACTGGACATTTCAAATAATAAAATTGGCAACATTGGTTATCAAATTTCACTTCCTCTTCAGGACTTGTTATTGTTGTTTGTTTGTTTAGCAACTTTTCAGAACTAATCTGTAAAGTCTTTATTATTTGTCATGTGTGGTCACTGGAGTCTACTTCATTATCTTAGTAGTCAGCTAATGATTGTGCAGAGATTTCTTTAAACATCTAGAACCAGGAAACCTTCCAGTCTTTGCTGAGGAGCTCTGTGTGTATGTTAGGGCATTCCTTCAGTACTCAGCTAGGCAGTTGTTAACACTATCTTAGTCTTCACTTTCTACTGTGTAGAGCCTCAAAAGTATTGAAAAAAAAATGGCTAAAAGCTTCCAAAATTTGATGAAAAACATTAATTTACCCATCCAAGGTCAGTCAGAGGTGAGACTTTATGACTTTCTCAAGTCTTTTCTGAGTGTATATGCACAGCCCTAGGCATGTTGACAGCCCTATGCATATGCATGGCCATTTAGATTCTTACAACTATGTCAGAGCTTTTCAAGACCTTTACCATGGAAATTTTTGGTTAATCTGTTTTTTTTTTTTCCAGCTGTTAATAAGAGTTCCATATAATTCACCATAGGCAGATTATTCTAGGCAGCTGTGCAGTTAAAATGCTTTCACATAATTGTTTTCTATAAGTGCCCCTTAGGAATTGGACTTTTCAAAATGGGGGAGCGCTGAGTAAATTCTAATAACATCAGCTGCTTTTCTTTCCTTCCTTCCTCCAGCTTCCTCGGGTCTCCAGTAGCATTTAGAATATACTGTGAATGCAGGCTGCCACCTTTCAAAGCTACTGAAGAGCTGGAGAATGGAACATGGAACTAGGGCAAGTTTAACTACCACAAAGCTCATGATTCTTACCAAGATTTAACTATTTAACAAAAATAATAATAAGTTCTTCTCAAATTGCCACAAAACTTGGTAAAACTACAGAGTTCTGAAAAAGTTGATTTTGATAATTTTTTTTTCAGTTTTCTCATTTCTTTTATGAAGGAGAGAATCTTCAGAGGTCCTTATTCTGCCATTTTGAAGATGTCACTCCAAACATTCTATAACTGTTTTATAAAGAATATTGAATCAGTAAACTTGCAGCAAATATATTCTGTTGAGGGAAATGCAATTTGTTCTCCACTTCACCCAACTCATCTGAATCTTTTAGGCTCCTCTACACTCTCTTCTCAGTGTCTCTGAGCATCTGTTCTTGGCCTTATTCTCTTCTTTTTCTGCATAGTCCCTGGGTGATTCAATCACTTCCTGTGGCTCCAGATGTCACCTGAACTGTGATGGTTGGGTGACTGCTCAGCCTGAACTACCTTCTTATCACAGATTATGTGAGTCTCTTTTTTACCTTGTCTTATTTTGATTTCTTACCCACAAACTCTGTTCTTATATTCTTCACCCCATCTAATTTCTTTCTTGTCAGAAATTTGGTAGTACCTTGAATAACTGGAATAGGAAATTAGGTGATCTCAAAGGTGACTTTAGAAAGATTATTCCAGTAGATTTTTTTACAATAAATTAGTGTGGGACAGGGAAAATGAGAGTGGTGATGGGACCAAGAAGTCTAGCTTGCAACAGTCCATTATTTAGACTGGATGAGTGTCTGCACTAAGGTGGTAGTTGCAGGATGTGCTAAGAAAAGATGAGTACAAGAAATATTATCATGGTGATCTCATGGTGGGACATGATGAGTGACAGAAAAAGGAAAATGAAAGGAGTAACAATCACAGATAGTGCTTAAGTTTTAAGTCATCAAGTCTGAAAAACTAAGGATAAAATTGACAGTCATGCAGTTCTAATGGAATGATTGTTTTGGTGGAGAAAGAAATGAGTTTGTTCTAGATGTTGAAGAAATAGAAAAATATCAAGTGAGCCAGATCAATCAGATGTCTACTTTCAACCAAGGTGTAATAATAGGGGCCACATTTAACCTTTCACCAGAAACAATCTAAAAACTGACTTAAGGTGCTGAACATGAAATAATGAAGGGCATGGATCCCTGAAAAACAAGAACAAATAAAGTGAGCTCTATATTTGCCCCAGGTCACTGCCTTGTGAGAGTTCTCAGTGCATAATGCAGAAAGCAGAATCCCAGGTAGAGCCAGGTGAACTCCCTGAGTTGAAGAGATGGAGCTAAGAGTCCAGAGAGATCTAAGTAGCCAGAGTTCACAGAGGAACCAGTGAGGAGAAAGTATGCATGAGAGACAAAGAGAGAGAGAGAGATTTCCATGTACCTAGTAGATCTCACTCAAGCGTTCAGCAGATTACTGATAAGCACATGCAAGTGAGGAAATTATCAGAAGCCAGTGAAAGAAAGACCTGAAAAGGTAATAGTGCCTGTTCCAACCAGTCAGACTGGAAATGTCAAGATAATTGAATAACTCTAGATCTATTAAGTAATTGAACTTTAATTAAACACTATACCTCAAAGAAAACCCCAAGTACAAATGGTTTCACTGAGATATTTTTATCAAATATTTAAGGAACAAATAATACCAATTCTACATAAAATCTTCCAGGAAATTGAAGAGCATGAGTCGCTTCTCAACTCATTCTATGAGGCCCATGTTACCTTGATACCAAAGGCAGACATTATAAAATATTATTTAAAAAGTACAAATCAATATTCTTTGCAAACTTTGATGCAAAAAGTCTTGACAAAATGTTAGCAAATCAAATCCAACTTCATGGAAAATCATGCTGTTTCATGAGCAAGAGAGATATATCTCAGGAAGACTGGTTGACAATCCAGAATCAATGTATTTTACTACAGTAACAAATGAAAAATATATTATGTCAATAGATACATTAAATGTATTTGACAAAATCATATGTTTATTCTTGATGAACACTTAGAAGAGAGCTTTCCTCATCCTAATAAAGCCCATCTATGAAAATCTTACAGTTAACATAATTAGTGACAAAATATTCAATGCTTTCTCCTGAACATCAGTAACAAGACAAGAATGTTTGCTCTTACAACTCTTATCTAACATTGTACTGGAAGTCTTCACCAGGGAAAAAAAAGAAAGTACATCCAGGTCGGAAAGGAGAAAGTGAAATTTTCATAGACAACATCTATGCAGAAAATTCAATGCAATCTACAGAAAAAGCTATTAGAACTAATTAATAAACTTAGCAAGTTTATAGGATACAAGATCAATATGTAAAAATGAACTGCATTTCTTTATACTAGCAACAAATAATCAAAAACCAAAATTAAATAAGCAATACCATTTGCAATAGCATCAAAATATATTCATTACTTAGAAATAAATATGATAAAAGTTGTGCAAGACTTGTACAATGAAACTATAAAATATTGATAAGAGAAATTAATGAATAACTAAATAAATGGAGAAACTGTTAATGCATTAAAAACTTCAAAATTTAAAAAATATTAATGCTCCTAAAATCGACTTATAGTTTCAGCACAACCTTAATCAACATCCCAGCCAGCATTAAAACGCTTTTTATAGACACTGACAAACTGGTTCTAAAATTCTTAGGGAAATACAAAAGAACTAGAAGAGCCAAAACAATTTTGAAAAAAAGAAGAAATCCAGAAATACATATGAAAAAATATATGTAAAATATATTTATAATACACACAATATATCTTTAAAAATATAAAATATATATTTATAACACAATATAAAAATGCAAACTATATTTGTATATATATTTCTGGATTTTCTAGTCTGGATTTTCTAGTGATTTTAATATATACAATATTTTTAATAGGTTGCAAAAAGCTATCAACAAATGGTATTGGAATTATCTTGATATAATATTTGGTCACTATCAGTTACTACCTAAAAGAATGTTAAAAACCAATGAAATAAAAATTGAAGGTTATGTATTCTTTTACTTTCAGGTGATTCTACTCACTTTCAGTGCCTTGCTTTTTCTTTAGGGATGGAGCCTTTTCTGTCAGTTCTGTCTGGTCCTCTAATTTTATTTCTGTGAGGAGAAAGGAAATGTCCCGTATGTTTAAAGTAAGCATGCTGCTGTTGTATCCTTTGATTATACATTTTGGTTCATCCTTTTCTTGCCTTTCCATAGGGGTCAAATCTTCTTGGGCTGCTGACGGTCACTGGAGACTTGATTTCAGAATCATTTTTCTCCCTCCTTTCCACTTACCACAATAAATCTTAATCTTATTCAAAAATACTATAAATAGCTTTTTGCACATGTCACATTTTGTCATCCTATAGTTAAATCTAAGACTTAAAATACAAACGTTTCTGAGTATGTTCATTCATTTTACCCTAAGGTAACAAGACATGTCAGATTCATAGCTGAAAACATAAACTTACAAAGCACAGTGATATTGGGCAGGATAAAAGAAGAGGAAAAAAACAGTAGCAGAGAAAGAGAGATGACATACTTCACGGTCAGATGTACACATCTGATGATTCATTACGGACTTGCAGTAGCATAAATATCCGGCTTCTAAAACTAGAGGCACTTTATAAAATAAGTTTTCTTTGAGGCAACATTTTGAAGTCATAATTCAAATTCAAACCATGAGTGAAAAATAGAAAAATCAGGGAAGAATGTAGTTTTACAATCTCTTAAAAAATAGACACTCTGCTCTTTAAAATTCATGTAAAAAATTAATGTGATTCTGGAATGTCAGTTAAAGTGGCAGAGAAAGCAAAGGACTGCTGTCCCCGTGTGGCCCATATGGTTACAGTCAACCTATGACTCGTATTTAACAATGCCAGACAGAAATATTCTTAGTTCCTTAGCCCATTTAGACTCTACCCAACCACTAAGGGACTCTACAAAGGCTTGACCATTTGGAACTGACATACAGAGTGGGAATTTATTATGTCATTGCTGCTTACCTGACACTGACAAAAGAAAGTTTCACATACAAATTTAGAGTTATGCTAGATTAATTATATACTTTTTTAATTTAAAATTTATAATTATCATTTACTACTAATGAAGTAAGTTATAGGCATGCAGCCAGGAAAGTATATTTCTGAATATTTCTAACTTAACAACAAAAATTCCCTGAGCATTGCATAATATCATAATTGATTATAATGATTAAAGCTGCAAGACCCATTGCTGTTTCAGAAATATGGAAGGTGCAAAGCTGTGCCTTAGAACTGAAGAAATAGAGAGGCTGAGTGGAGATTCTGGCATCAGACGGCCTGTGTTCTATTGCCCTGTGTCCTGTCTTCTTCTCAACTGTAAAATAGATTGCTAGTATCTACCCACTGAGATTGCTCTGAGGATTAAATCAATAATGTGTAAATTTCTCAGAGCAGTTGCTTGTTCAGTGTCAGCATTCAATAAATGCTAACTATTTTCATTTGATGAAGTATAATCTATTATGTATTCAGAGTTCACCAGAATTTTTATGAGAATCAAAATAAAAGTGACTCTGACATTTTGCTTTGGGCCTGGGTTCTAATGTTCAGTAGAAGTATCATTTACCAATGGCAAGATTAATGAAAAATGCTAAACAGGCTGGCATAAAGAGCATCTGCTTTCTTATAACCTAGATATTCCTTAAATCGTTCTAGGTCACAGCTTCCCAGCTCTCAGCATCTACTAATAGATATTCAATCCCAATATTAGCAGATAGCGAGAATGAGAAGAGTGAGTGGGTGGGAGTGCTGAGCGAACTGCACAAGATATTGAGAAAAAATCATTCCAGAGACCGCTCAGTCTATGTTCTGAAAGAGGCTTATGACAGCAGTCTACCCCTAATCAAAACCACCCAGACAGCTGCAATTATAGGTATGGATTTACATTTATCCCACTAGATTCACACCCCTCACTACAGTCCCCAAATCATCTGAAAACCTTAACTTTATTAACAACTCATATGTCTGCAAAACCTGGCTGAATGAGGCTACTGGGAGAGGGGCCCTCCTCACCCTATGATTGCTTTGCAAAGATATTCACATATTTGATTATATGATGGTTCCCCAGGCCCTGCATAATAAGTTATTTTTTAAAAATATAGTAATACCTTCTTCAAGTCTGAAAAATTCTGAGTTCCCAAACACATTTGACTCAAAGGGTATCACACAAGGGGTGTGGCCCTATGTAGTGATTGTGAACTACATCCCTTGAGGGCAGAGATTGTTTCTCAAATCTGTATTTCCAACGTCCAACACTCAATAAATAAATGAATCAGTGAATGAATTGCTAAGATCAATAAAGTTACTAAAACTTCTTTGAGCACTACTGTGCCCATGTGTTAAATGCAGATAATTCCTGTTTTTTAGTTATGGAGAGAATTAAATGAGCTAATATATGTAAAGTTCTGTGATTTCTTTCAATAAGTGCTATCTTTGCTCCTGAAGTTTTAGTTCTTGCTTGTTCTTACATACACATCAATGCTTATACAGTTCAAGCCAAGATCACCGAAAAATCATAAAATTTTTTTCATTCATGAAACAATTACTTTTTTACAACAAGTTTAAAAGTATACATTACTAGAATATTACACTTTCTTCAAATATTACTTTACTTTCTATTGAGAAAAGTCATGTTTTATTATGCTTCTATAATCTGAAAGAAAAATAATTTTCAAATTAATTATTCTTATGTTTCTTTTAATTTTTATATATGCTAAATATGTATTTAATTTGAATTCTAAACTCCAATATTGATAAGCTTGTCCAGTTTATCTTGTTAGCTTAATGTTTGCTAAAAAAAATCCTTGATGTTTTTATTTATGTGTCAAATATAGATTGCAAAAGAATTGTTCTGGGAAATGAAGAAGGATTATTCGTTGTGCACGTTACCATAGATGGTAAGGAGAGGTTTTACTCTTCTGGAATAACTTTAAACTCTAGTAATAATAATATTAGATTTGTTCTCTTTTCTTCCCATTAAAAAAAAACTTCCGCATCTGGTTCAATGTGTTTTCAAGTCAAATGATGACTTTTCTAATTTCCAGAGATTCATATTCCCTCAGTGTCAAAATATTTTTATGGGCAATTTTATCTAATAAGTCTCCTGTAAGAACTTAGTTTAGCATCTTTCAGTTGGTGCATGAAAGGCAATACAATTCTACTTGATTCTCTTTTTCTCACTATTATATTGGCAGGCACTGCAAAGACTAACAATGTAAAATTGGGTATTTTCTGGATAAGACAGCAGAGTTCTTTGTGTTTGTTTAGGCTCTCATGGTTGTTTGAGGAAGAAATGAAGAGGAGCCAATCTTATATAACTCTCCCCTTGAATGTCTTGAATCCTAACAATTAGTTAGACAAAGAATCTGCATTTGAAGGATATTAGCTATGTTTACCTATTGATCTCCTATGATCTTTCTATTGAGAAGAGCAATGATCTTCTTTGAAGGCTTCCTAGGCTGTGTGGGTCTGGGTGAGAAGACCCATTAAAGATCCACTATGTGTCCATTATAAGAACAAGGAGTTGTATCTTTTTGTTCAGAGCTGCCCCCACACACTTAAACAGTGCCTAGCACATATTCAGTTACTCAATAAATATTTGTGTACTAAAGGAATCAATTTACTTCTGGAAAAAAAGGGACATTTTTCCCTTAAAGAAGTAATGTGTTTCCCTTTATCGGACATTGAGAGGTATTTGCTTGCTGCCTAGAATTTCAGGGCTAAGTTTAGTGCTTTCCTATGCTAATTTTATTATTAAGGTAATTATATTATTTCTGGAATAATCATCGTTTTCTTTCCTATATGATGTTTGATCTATTATCCTTCTCTTCCTATCCTTTTTTATCCTTCTCAAACCTACCCTGTGAGTTTACATCTCTGATTTTATTAGAACATGACTTAAATCCATTGGAGTAATAACTGAGAGAGAATTTTAAAATAAGAAAATATGCTTCTGCACAGCAAAGGAAACCATCAAAGAAATGAAAATGCAACCTGACAAATGAGAGAAAATACTGCAAATCATAGATCTGATAAGGAGTTAATATTCAAAATATATATAAAAAACTCATACAATTCAACAGTAAAAAGTAACAACAACAATAACAACAACAAACAAACATAATCTGATTAAAAAATGAGTAGAGGATCTGAATAAACATTTTTCCAAAAAAGGCATACACATGGCAATTGATACATGTAGAGGTACTCAACATCACTAGGGAAATACAAATTAAAACCACAATGAGAAACCACACACCTGTTAGACTGGCTATTATCAAAAAGACAAGAAATAACAAGTGTTGGAGAAGATGTAGAGAAAAAAATTCTACTGTTGGTGGGAATGTAAATTGGTGCAACCACTATGGAAAACAGTACAGAGATTCCTAAAAAATTAAAAATAGAACTATCATGAGAACCAGCAATTCCACTTCTGGATATTTACCCAAAGAAAATGAACACTGCAGCCTCATGTTTATTGCAGCATTATTTGTAATAGCCAAGATATGGAAATAACCTAAGTGTCTATCAATGGATGAACGGATAAAGAAGTTGTGGTACATATAGAAAATAGATTATTATTCAGCCATAAAAAAGAATTAAATCTTGTCACTTGTGACAATATGGGTGGATCTTTAGGGCATTATGCTAAGTGAAATAAATTAGAGAAAGACAAACACCATATTATCTCATTTAGATGTGAAATCTAAAAAGCAAAAAGAATAACAATAAAAAACAATTTATAGATAGAGAAAAGATTGGTGGTTGGCAGAGGCTGGTGGGTGTAGGGGTGGGAAAATGGTTAAGGGGGGTCAAAAGGTACATACTTCCAGTTATAAAATAAAAATACACCCTGGGGATGTAACATACAGCACAGTGACTACAGTTAATAATACTGTACTGCATAAATGAAAGTTGCTAAGAGTAAATCTTAAAAGTTCTTGTCATAAGAAAAAAATTTTGTAGCCATATGTGATGTCAGATATTGACTTATTGTGGTGATCATTTTACAATATATACAAATATTTAATCATGTTGTACACTTAAAGCTAATACAATATTTTATGTCAATTATACCTCAATTAAACATTTTAAAAATAAGAAAACATTGCTAATTTGAAGGTGAATTGCCATTTTATTTATAGAGAAATTACTCAAGTTAATGACATTACTCAAGTTAATGACATTACTCAAGTTAATGACATTAAGAAGATTTATCAGATCATTTTTATTGAGACCATTTTTAATTGTCTTTGGGTAAATTGGGAGAATAGTCAAAATAAATAAGTAGAAATTATTTTGAATTTGAAAATGACTTACAATTATGTTTATTTGCATAGAAATTACTCGAATTGGTGATATAAAGAAGGTTCATCAGATTGAGCTTATCCCCAATGGCCAGATGGTTGCAGTTATCTCAGGGCGAAGTCACCGTGTGCAATTACCTCCCATGTCAGCTCTGGATGGAAGAAAGACTGATATTCACAAGCTGGCAGAAACGAAAGGGTGCCAAATCATGACTTCTGGAACAGTATGCCAAGGGGCCCATACATGCCTTTGTGTAGCTAGGAGAAGCCAAGTCTTCTGTTATGAGCTGTTTTGGAGCAAGAAAATTTCCCACAGAAAATTTAAAGAGTTCCAAATCCCAACCAATGTCCAGTGGATGGCCATCTTCAGTGAACAGCTTTGTGTAGGATTCCAGTCAGGATTCCTGAGATATCCTTTGAGGAGAGAAGGAATTCCATATAGGATGCTCCATTCACATGACCCAACACTGTCATTTATTGCTTGTCAACCAGTGGATGCTCTCTGTGCAGTTGAAATCTCCAGTACTGAATATCTGTTATGTTTTAAAAGCATTGGAATTTACACTGACAGCAGGGGCCTCAGATCTAGGTCAATTGAACTGATGTGGCCAGCAACTCCAACTTACTGCCGTAAGGCTATCTTACATTTGTTCCCTTGTTATTCTGTATTTTTCCTGCCTTTTTATTGCAATTCTATATTCTATGTCCAAAATATTGTTAATGTCAGGTTTTATTTTAAAAAACATCACTGAAGATTTTTTTTAAAATTTATCTATATCCTTTTAAGTAGAATAGCTCTAATGAAGTTAAATCAAAGTTGTACATATAAAATAATTTAGCTTTTAATTTTTATTATATTTATAGGATAATTTACTTTGAATATTCTTAATCTAAGCTGTTGCCTTTTGTAAGCTCCTGAACGGGCATCTTCATGATCACTGAAAATCACATAAGTATTAATTAACAATAAAAAATAGCTACTAAGTAAATTATTTTCCCCTTTTAGTTTTAATTTATGTAAAGTATACGTATAATGTTCCTAAATAATTTTAGCCTATTTCATATTTTATTGATGCAGGCCATCATTTTACAAATTAAATATAGTATTTTTTATTTACTTAGACAATAGTAATTGAGCACTTAAAATGAGTGGCTTACTATGCTAGGGGCACAATATTAAACATAATAAGGTAGACATAGTTTGTATCCTCTTGAAGATTACAGTCATTACATGAGACTGATAATAACATGAGTACTTTCATAGGGGAAGTCAGTATCCTACAGGAGCACACAGGAGGGGCGCTTAATCTAAACTGGTAGGTCAAGGAAGGCCATCTAAAGAAATAAGAAGTGTTTCTTTCAACGCTTTAAAAATGTCATTCTATTGTCTTCTGACTTCCATTTTTCCGATGACAAATCAAACATTTTTATTTTTTCTCTGTGTCTTTTCTATTTAACCACTTTTAAGATTTCTCATTATCTTTGGTTTTCAACAATTTGACTATGGTGTGCTTACATATGGTTTTCTTTGTATATAGCCTGCTTGAGGATTTCAGAACTTCTTGAATCTGATGATTGATATCTCTCATTATTTTTAGAAACATTTTTAGGCATTATCTATTCAAAAAATTTTCTAACCTACTTTCTGGGAATCCAATTATATATATGTATTAGACTTCTTAATGTTGTTACACAGGTTGTTGAAGCTCTGTTTTTTAAAACTTTTATCCTCTGCTTCAGTTTGGGTATTTTCTGTTGCCTCCATCTTCGATTCTTTTGATTCCCCATCCCCAACTTTTTCAGAAATTGTTAAATATTTCTGATGTTATGTTCTTCTTTTCTACAATTTCAATTAGTTTTTGGAAATGTTCATTTTTTTTTTGCTTAAATTCTATCTGCTAATTTGTTGATATTTTTCACATCTGGAATTATTTAATAATTATTTATAATTATTCTAACATGTGGTTCAAGTGTGGGTCTGCTTCTCTTGACTCTGGATTGAAGATGACATTTTACTGTTTTTTTACATGTCTCATTATTTTTTGTCCTTTTACGGACATTATGAATGATATAACATAGGGACTCTGGATTAAGTGGGGTTGTTTTGTTTGTTTGTTTGTTTGTTTAGAGAATTTTGTGTGTTTTATTCTGACAGGTAATTAAATTCCCGATGAATCACTTTAGTGTTGCTGAGGGTTGGGTTTAGACTTTATTATGGTGGGACTATTACGACTTTTTTTGTTGTTACTCCTAAAGAATGGCCTTTTTGGGATGAGTGCCCAGGATTTTCACCAATGTTTCTCCTCTTTGTCTAGGTCAGAAATCTAATGTCTTTCCAGCACTATACTACCTATAAAATTTCTGTTCATCCTTCAGTGCTCCAAGCAGGTCTTGTGGAGTCTTTCTCTGCCGGTGTTCAGCTTTGGACTTGGTAAGGGACTTTAAGCAAACTGCTGTGACAATTTCTGGGACACATTTTTTTTGTATCTCTTTCATTTGCTTTTGAAATTCCAGAAAATTAGAATCTGTTTCTTCTGCCCAGTAAAACTCCACTCTGCGCTTGGGATCCATATTTCTGGTCAACAGTTTAGAAATTGCCCTTAGGCAGAAAGCTAAGGAAAGGAATGCAGAAACCTCTTCATATCTTTCTCTTCTATTAGGGATGGCAGTCCTCTGCTGTCTACTAACTAATTCCTAAGAAGTAGTTACTTCATACATTTTGTCCAATTTTGTAATTATTGATGGTGGGAGATAAGTCCAATACCAGCTACTCTGTGATAACTGAAACAGGCCATCCACACTGCATTTTTGTGAGGAGCTATAATAAGTTCAGTGTTTCAGGCATGGAGTTCAAGATGAAAGATAAGATTGAAGGGATTCTCATGAGCCAGATCACAGAAAGTTTTTTAATTAAGAATGACATGGTTAATTTGCATTTTGGAAAAATCCCTAGGTTCCAATGGTGAGATTAAAAATTATGTGAGGAAAGACTGGAGGCCAAGAGACCAACCAGAGGTCATTGGAGCAGTTGTGGATTAAAAATACGTACAATGGGGGCAGTTGGGATGGAGAGGAGACAATTTGAAGATATTGAGAAGATATAATTGACAAAACTTCATAATTGATTGGAAGTGGAAGCTGAGAGATAAGAGCATCAGAAATTGTCCTACTTGATGTCCTATCTGAGCAAATGAGTGGATGCCACAGCTATTTACTGACATAATAAAACATGAGGTAGGGCAGATTCAGATGGGCAGGGAAGGAGGAGATATGATAATTTAACTTTTTTTGTTGTTGTGTTGTGGACATATTTGAAATCACATTCCAAATATCATTGTCATTCCACCTCTATACATTTTAGTATGCATCTCTAAAAATATGGACATTTTCACACAAAACCGTGTTGCTATTATCATCTCTGAAAAAATTACCAATGATTACCATCCAATACATAGTCCATATAAGATATCCCGATTATCACAAAGATGTCTCTTTGGTGGTGGATTTCTTGGAATCAGAATCCAAAAAAGATCCACACATTGCATATTGTTATCATCTATTAAATATCTTCTAATTCTGAGTGGTCTTCTACACCATTGATTTGTTGTCCAGTAGGATGTTCCACAATCTGGATCTGTTTGTTTCTTTATGATGCTTTCAAACTTCTTCCTCTATATTCTGAATTTTCAATAACTTAAAATAAGCTCTAAATGCTTTTAGTAAGAATATTTCATTCATAGTACTGTGTATGTCATACCAAAGCACATCAAGGCAGATGGTGTCTGGTCATTCTACTAGTAATGCTAAAATTGATCACTAGTTTCTAGTGTTGTCAGCCTCATTCCTTGGACATGTTGAGAGTAAACAGTGAGACAAGAAGAGGACATAGGTCAGAGAACCAAGAAATATAAATATTTAGGGGACAGTCAGAGGGCAAGAAGCCCACAAAGGAAACTGACAAAATTCTCCCACAAAGGAGAATTCTGGGAGGCAAATATCACTGAGTGGTCAAACAAGATAAAGATTGAAACTGTTGTCTGTTGATTTTAGCAACAATTGATGATTGACTACTTGAGGAGAAAGCAGTTTAATAAAAGGGTTCAAGTTCAAGTCAGATTGTCGTGGACTGAAGTGTGAGTAGGGCTAAGAAATGGAGGACATGGAAGGTGGATAACACTTTCAAGAGTTTGGCTATAAGAAAAGGAAAAGAGATGGCACAACATGAGCATAGGACAAGTTGTTGGTTATGTTGTAGTTGTTTTAATGGGGAGACGTATTCATGTTGAGAGGTGCCATAAAGGGTTATTATTAATAAAGTAGAAGTTCCAAAAATGTTACTGGCTGGAAGTTTTCAACTCTTCCTTTGTTTATTTTACTCTCTACATAAACTTTCCTAATCTTATACCATACTCTTGTTGTGAGTTGAATTTGTTTGAGAGCCACAGACTTTGAAATGATACTTAATAAAATTACTTAATAAAACTGCTGTTAGATGAAAGTATTAGAAAGCTTTTTGTCAGAATTTTACTGTATGTGTTATACTCTATAATTTGACCCATGTGCATCATTTATTTATTTTATTTGTTTCTTAACTCAGTCTATTAAAAATAAAGATTTTGAGGCAGCTATTATATGATAATTAGAATATTATTATGAGATTCTTTTACATTTCCAATCTGAAATTTAAAAGAAATGTATTTGGGCTTAGCAGATATAATTAATCACAAATATTATTTGATTCCATTTACATAAAAATTTTAAAATGACAAAATTTTAGAAATGGAAGGCAGAATACTGATACCCAGGAATTCAGGAGAAGGCAAATGGAATTATAAAAGAGCACTATGAGGGATCCTAGCGGCATTGGAAATATTCTGTGTCTGACTGTGGTGGTAGATACGTGAACCTATATAAGGGACAAAAATTGTACAGACCTTCACACACACACACACACAACACACACATAACACACACAACACACACACACACACAACACACACACACACACACACACACACAAACACACAGTGCTAGTAAAACTGGGAAAATCTGCCTAAGGTGGAGAGGTCAACTCTAATAATGTCAGAATGCTCATTTTGCAAAATGTCATATTGGTGAAACTGGGCAGAGTGTACAAGAGATCTTTCTGTATTATTTCTTATTAACTGCATGTGACTTTATAATTATCCTAATAAAAATTCCAATTAAGAAATAAATCATGAAGCCCGCACTTGCTGTCACCTCCTCCCCTTCACCCAGGTTACAGTGCCCCATATCTCTCAGTGTACAGTGAAAATGCAGTGGACATCTTTGATGTGAACTCCATGGAGTGGATCCAGACTGTCCCCCTCAAGAAGGTGATTTGACATTGAGATCATGTCAACTAAGGAGTTACTGACTGAAAATAGAAACAGTAATATTCACTGGTATATTTACTGTATTTGCTAATTTGGGGGATTAATTAAAAGTAAATTAAGCCATCAATTTTATTACTAGAACAAGAGCTATTTTGTGATATTTAGTTGCATTATATAAAGTAGGATTGTCATGCTATAAATAATATGATACAAATATTTGTTTATATCATAGAGTAAAAATGTCACTTCCCATATTTGGTTTATTACTTTTATTTATTACTCATTTTCACTTAGTATAATTTTGCATCCTGTAAAGAAAAATTTTACAGACTGGAAAAAAAAATAGAAAAAGTATGTAAACAAAGCTATGTTTAAGAATCTCTATTAGGATTTCACAGATTCACAATAAAATAACTTTTTTTTTATCTACTACAAATGATTTAAAACATAGAAATTCAAAAGTAAAAAAGCTGCCTTTTTGTTAAGAGAAAATCACTAAAAATTTAAGAATAATTAATTTCTAGGTTATGTAGACTACACCTAGCATGAGTCATCAGAAAGGAGTTTACATAGGAATAGGATGAAAGAAGTAATTATAGTTATGTGTGAGATTTTTGGCCCATTTTAAATAATATCAGCAGTGAGAAAAGCTTTTGTAAGGACTGTCTCACTACATTAGACACTAAAATACACTTTTCTAGCATTCTAAATATGAACCAGTCACATTTATTTTTAAAACTTTATCTTATTCTTAGTTTCAAGTATACAGTACATTGGTTAGACATTTATATAGTTTATAAAATGGTCCCCCTAATTGCTCTTTCTCTCCTCTGTCTCTCCACCTAGCCATTACATTAATGCTAACTGCATTCCCTATGCCATGCTTTCCCATCCCCTGTACCATCTATCAACTACTAATTTGTATTTCTTTAACATTTCATCCCTTTCTCCAAACCCCTAACCACCCTCCCCTCTGGCTATCATTAGATTGTCCTCTATATTTGTGAGTCTGTTTTTGATTAGTTTGTTCTTTTTGTTCCTTAGATTCAGCATATAAGAGAAATCACATGGTATTTATCTTTCTCTGTCTGACTTATTTCACTCAGCATAAAAACCTTAGCTCTATCCATGTCATTGCAAATGGTAGGATTTCATTTTTTTAATTGCTGAGTAATATTCCATTGTGTATATGAACCATAACTTCTTTATCCAATTGTCTGTTGATGGGCATTTAGTTTGCTTCCACATCTGGGCTATTGTAAATTGTGTTTCCATGCACATTCATTTTTTGATAAAATGAATTCACAAGGCAGATGAATGTTCTCAAGATAACCTTTTAGTTACTATGAACTTTTTAAATAGTAATTTAAAAATTCAAAGTATTTTTTATTTAAGTTAGTAATTTTCAGAATTCTTTAACCGATGATACTCATTTTTCTGAAATTTTATGAATATGAGTTGGTAACATTATCCATTCTCTTTGATATTTTCTGTTTTTCTTTGAGACCACAGTATTTTGAGGAAAGAGTTTAAATAGAATATCTTAATGATTAATGCTTTATAAATAAGCAAATAGCTTGATAACAATTTCTAAAAGTGTTTGCTGAAATTGTAATCTTGTTTTTTTATTATTTTAGGTTCGACCCTTGAATAGTGAAGGATTCCTAAATATTTTACTTTTGGAGACAATTAGATTAATATATTTCAAAAATAAGATGACAAGTAAGAAATGACTTCTTCTTAGTAGAATTACTTCTAAGAAACCATGTCTTTAGCTGACTGCTAAAGGCCACAGAAGTATTGAGTGGAGAAGATCTAACCTTGACCTCTGTACTCCTGACCAGTTGCTCCATGCACTTATGGTGAAGAGTGGTTCTTTCTCAACCTTGCATAGCTGTATAGATGAAAATAATTCTGGCACACTCCTGTCATTTTTAGCAGAAGTGATCTAGGCGTGATTAGACATAAGCATTTGTAAACACTATCACCACTTGAAACGCTCTCTGGGAAAACTCACTCCCTCCCTGACAGGCTGCAATGCACATGCCAAAAGCAGATGTAGCCTCCATAGCCCTACATCAACTTCTCCTGCCTACATTTTTAGATTCTAGAAGATTTGGATTGTGAGAAAAACCACATGGATTTATTTATCTCTGTTATTATTTTATTTATAGGATGGACTGTCTAGTTAGTTGTGTTAGTGTATTAGGGTTGCCATAGCAAAGCAACACAGACTGGATGGTTTAAACCATAGAAATTTAGTTTCTCAGAGTCCTGGAGGTCAGAAGTACAACATCCAGGTGCTGGCAGGGTTCTTTCCTTCTGAGGCTATGTGAGAGGATCTGTTCTAGGCCTCTTCTTTTTACTTCTGGTGGTTTGCTGGCAATCAGTGGTGTTTCTTGGCTTGTAAACGTATCATCCCTGATCCCTGTCTTCATGTTCATGTGGCATCTTCCTGTGCGTGTCTGTGTCCAAATTCCCTCTTTTTAATAAGAACACCAGTCATACTGGATCAGGGCCCACCTTAATGACATCATCTTAACTTGATCATGTAAAAAGACTCGATTTCCAAATAAGGTCACATGCACAGGTACTGGATGTTAGGACTTCAACACCTTTTGGAAGGACACAATTTAACTCATAACAAGCTGTTTTGTTTTCTTTTTGGAGTCTAATATAGTTTTGAAGGTTTCTGGGTGATAGTTCTATTTACTTCTGGATATTAAGAACTAAAACGGAGTGAGCCCTCTACACTAAGGGGCAAAGAAGAGTTGCCTGAGAAAGAGTGGCTGTCGCTTCCAACAGAGAGGAGCTGGGGTCACTTTACTCCACCTCTGCACCTCTTCTTCCCAGAAATGCTTTGTTCTGTTACAATGATTAAAATCATTTTAATTTACAGACTCACCCTTTATGCTTTACCTGACCGCATAACAATATTTTAATGACCTATGCCACAAAAATCTGGTAAGAGAAAACCTGTAGCATAGATACGTGAGGGCCAATCTAATTAGAAAGACACCAATGCAATTGCTTTTTCCTTCCAGTTAAATGATGCCGTTTTGTACATATAGTCACAATAGATTTATTTTTAATTATTGCTTAAACTTCATCAATGCTCTGTTTATATTCTCAACACATTTACCATAAGCATCCACTTTTAACTTTTAAAAATCATTATCTGTGTAGTTCATTAACAATTGTGAGAACATTGTCAGAAAATGGGAGATGAATGGATGGGAGACATTTTAACATTTTAAAGAACATTATCATTTTGTTTGTTTTAAAATATATGTAGACGGAGATGAGCTGGCATTTCCTGAAACATCAGATAATCATCAGAAGCAAGTGATCCAACACCTCAACAACAAGCCACATTATTCCTCCAGAGTTCCCTAAGGGAAAGGGGTCCTGCCTAAGGGTCTGTGATCACCATTCCTTGGGTTTGGGCTGGAAGGTCTGCTCGATGATCACATGATGTTTAATGTAATTTAGAAGAAAAATAAATAAATCTATGAAACTCAGCCAGAAACATATGTTCACAGCAATTCTATGTTTATTTCTCTGTGAAACTTTAAAAAATCCCTTTACATAGCGAGTATGAATGGAAGTGTAATACGGCGATTCATGTCTCTGTGAATGTGGAATAACTGAAACTTGGTATGTAAACCTCCACATAATACAAATACAGACCAAATATATATATATACATCATAATGTACACCCCATGATCATTTCGTGAACCAATACACAGTACTATGCATACATGTGGACTGATTACTCTCTTACCCTGAATGAGGCTTCCTTTGATTTTAAGATGACCTTCCTTAATGAGCCGTTACTTGGCAGTAATTTCTATAAGTGAATAGGCATAAAAACAAGCTGATCTTCTTTGGATTACAAATGAAAACATTTATAAAATGGTATACATTCTTTTAAAAGAGCCAAATTATATGAAAAATATATAACAGGGCAGAGCTTCTTTTTTGATAAAGTAATAATTTCCAAAGTGAAGTTTAAGGTCTTCTAATTTCAAACATAAGAATTCATGAGTTATTTATTTAAATTGATTATCTTCCTTTTTTTTCTCTTTTTCAGCATCAAAACACTAGAGCCAAAGATGACAGCCTTGGCCCAGACATGCCTATCCTTATGCCCAAGGACTGAAAAATGCACTCGTTTGCAGGCACGTATGTTATGTTCAGGTGTTTCTATGTACATAGTAAGTAGTGTGGTTGCTTTGGAATTTTTTTCTATGGAAAATTCCTGGTATTACCTTAATTAAAATATTAACATTAATAATTCAAATCTGTTTAACATTTTGCCAGTATTTTATTTTGAGAATTTCTGTGAAAGAGATAGCTAATTGAGATTTTATTTTAATAGTTATCTTATGATTATTTCTTAAATTAATAATAATAAGTGAAATAATAAAATTCCTTATTTTTGTGACATTCCTTTGGGGCATGGACTTTCAATTAAGAAAGATTTCCATGAAATACTCCACTGGTTAAAGTGGTTTTTCTTCTCCTTCCCAACTTTTGTCCTTAGACTTAATATGTGCATTTGATAATGCTAATATTAGGGATTTCTGACCTCATAAAGACCCCTGTGTTTCTGGGTTGGAGGTGTTGTGGAGAGATTTCTGTAACCAGGCAGATGAGAATCTTCTCTGACTCTTCACATCAAAGATGGGAGTGAGGTGGTGTGGGGTGTGATGGGGGAGTGAGAACTCTAGGAAATCTACCTTCTCTGGAGGCCCTGCTACCCTAAGACCACCCCTCCCCATACCTTTCTCACTGATTTTACTGCTCTTTTTGTGGTGTGGTAGAGTTGCAACACGTGGTGTTATCACCAGCTGACTTAGTCTTTGTCTAGTGCAGTGGTTCTCAAAGAGTGGTCTCTGTTCAGCTGTACCAGCATCACCTGGAACCATTAGAAATGCAAATCACAAACTGGGAGTGGGGACAACTTCTGTGTTTTCACAACCCCTCCGCCCCCCACGGGATTCTGATGCGGGTTCCAGTCAGTGAACCACTGATATAGAGTAATGGAGATATCATTTAGCGTAATAGCTGCCTTTCTAGTGAGTTAAGGCAGGGGTTTTAGGGTCCTAAATTAGGGCAGCAATTCTCAACTGGGTGCAGTTTTGTCCCTTATGGGAAGGAGGGGGTGCTACTAGCATCTAGAGGCCAGAGGCCAGAGGTGGTGCACAGAACAGGGTCCCTAACAACAAACACTCAAAGAATTCCCCAGCCCAACGTGTCAATATTGACAAGATTGAGAAAACTAAGCTAGGATAATGTGAGCTTATGATGATTATTTAGACTTTATCAGGTCTCATGTAGGGTGAATTAGGTCTTCTTAGGTAACATGGGCCTTATCTATTATGACACAGTTCCTCTTTACAGTGATTGATGCCTTATTCTAGGCACTAGGGTAATTAAAAACTTATCTAGGAAAATTCACAAGAATAATGATTTATCAACAATGACTGATAAGAGTAACCTCCAACCCCTGTTAAATCCATTCTTTTTTAGCAGATATTTTATAAAAAGTGATTATTATGAAAGGTAGAGTGATTTGGAGTTTTTTATAAATTCTTAACTTCCTGCTCTCTTTTAAATTTAAAATATTAATAATTATAATGATCATAAAGTTTATGATTATATTTAATTGTTATGTGAAAGGCACAATCAATTACAATGATTTGAAAATTATTTATATAAATTCCTAGTGATTTCTAGAACAATTTAATAAGAAAGACAATAGCATTCGAACAATTTTGACTTCATGTATTTTTGAAGCTTTCTTATTAGATTCACATACATTTAGGATAGTTATGTCTTCTTGATCAATTGATCTTGTTATCGTTATGGAATTTTCCTCTTTCTTTTTAGTAATTTTCCTTATCAGGAGTCTCCTGGTCTGATATTACTATAGCTAGTCCAGTTTATTGTATGTTAGGATAGGTATGGTTATCTTTTTTTTTGTTTTTTTCATCCTTTAGCTCTTAACATATATCTGTCTTTAGGTTTAAAGTACATATCTTATATTTATAATGTGGCTAGGTCTTGCTTTTCATTAGGTTTTATAATGTCTGCTTTTTGAGTATTTAAAACATTTAATTATTTAATTATGTGTTAATTAACTGAGAAATTATCTGTTTACAATAGTAAAGTAATGGTATCTTTCTAAAAAAATGTATAACTCTTTCCATTGATTCAAGTCTTCTTTAAGTCTCTGGATACAGATTTATAATTTTCTTCATACAGATTTGCACATTTTTTATTAGATTTATTCTATTCAATTGAATAGTTATTTCAAATAAGTTTGTATTTGAATATAGGAAAGGTGTCTATTTTAATTTATTAACTATTTATTCTAGCTTTTCTTCTTGTGGATTATCTAGGCATATAATGAAACACATTGCCTGTTCTTTTCCATTATGTCCCAACAGAGACAGTGAAGATCCCTGAAACTAGTAATAAGCCATACCCCCAACCCCCAGGTCCGAAGGGTGGTGGTGGTGGTGACCAGAAACTGGTAAGAAATGCCACCCACTATGTGTTATGGCCTGAGGGAGAGAAGCTCTGTCATGGTCAACCTGTAGCTCAGCATGGGGAGAGCTGGGGGGCATGAGTACCCCAAATTACTCTCAAACCCATATTCTGGGGACATGTACATGCTTCTGCTCTGTGTCCTTCTCTAGAGGCCCAGCCACATTCTTCTCCCCAGTTCTCCTGTCACCAATTACCCAAACTTATTATTTCCTGGCTTGAATCAGAGCAAGTCTGCAGTTTAGGATACATCCAAAAAATACAGAGGCCTTCCCAGCTTTCTGTAGCTTCTACATGGTGGGTGGTGCAAAGTGTAAAATATGTCTCTCTTTTGAGGAAATATTTCCAAATGACCTAGACCACTGAACCTATAGAAACTTCTCTGACACAGCAGGTCTATGGAACTTTGCAGGGTTTGTCTCCCATTATCTGCCATGGATGCTTCAAAGGAAGACTTCTCAGGTGCTTGTTATTTCCTTCTCAGCAGGTCCACTTAGCGTAACATCAACAATGTAATGGACCAGCACTATGTTCTGTGGGACATCAAGATAACAAAGTTTTTCCAGACTATATTATCACATGGTTCTGGGTGAGAGAGTACAAATCGTCTGTTGCGTGGTCACAAAAATGATTTTTCTTACCTATGGGAATTGGTGTAGTGGTGGTATACTTGCTAGGTAACTGCAAACTTGGTGCCAGGGCCTATGCTGGTTTACTCCAGGAAAGTTATTGCATCTGGAAACAAAGCTGTGATTGTCCTTGCCACCTTATGAAGCTCGTGATTTTTCAGTGATTCTCTAAGACCTATTTGGCTTTGGCACCAGTCAGTGTTGAGTTGAATGGGATGTGTCTCACTTGCAACATTCTAGTTTTCTCTAGTGACACTGATCTGTATACTTCTTCCTGGGATCAGTATTGCTTGCGGAAGGGGAAGAGGTGAGCAGTCAAGCCTTCTCTCTGCACCTCCCTACTGGATTAGCCCTATTTCATGGATTGAAGAACCTATGTGGGAATTCTTTTCATTACTCAATGTATCTGTTTCCACTATACATAATGGGACTGGGAGAACAGCCATAGGTTGCAATCACTTCATCCTGACCCACACTGACACAGATTTAGAACAGGACTCCCCTACCCCCGCCTTTGGGCCTCTGGATAGTGGCATCGATGTCAGCATAGTAACTAAAAACATCAGAAAGATGTACTTATTTCTCTTCCTATAGATTAAATGTATAATATCTGAAGTAAAAGGCCACAAGTCCCTAAGGGGAATGAGTGGTGAGACTCATGATGCATATTGTTGACTGCACTGAAGAATGTCCAGGAACACAATCCCTGCTGTCCCCCAGTTGAAGGGTTCCCTTGACTTGAAGCACTGGCATATATTAGAGAAGAGGGCAAGAGGTTGTGAATCCCCACTATGATGACTTGTGTTAGTTTTCTGCCACCAGGCCTGGAAACTCCTCCATGTATTCTAAGCAGTATCTTTGTAGGCCACCATGTATTTCATTGCTATCAATTGCATAGTCAGATAACCAACCACACAAATCCTGTTGGTCTCAGTTCTCAAACTTAACTGCAAACTGGAATCGTGTGAGAAGTTTAAAAATTACTGATGTCTGAAACTCACCTCAGAGACTTTTATTTAATCATCATGGGGTACAGCAGTGAGATTTTTCAAAGCTCCCAGATGATTGTGCAGGCAAGTTTGAGAAGCATTGCTACAAAGTAAGAAAAAGAAATAAATGACATCCAGTTTGGAAAGGAAGAAACAAAATGATCTCTGTTGGCAGAGGACATCATCATATATTAGAAAACCCTAACATTACATACACACACAATTAGAACTAATAAATTCTAAAAGTTGCAGGAAACAAAATCAACACATAAAAATCATTGCATTTTTATACACTAATAAGGAACAATTTAAAAAGGAAATAAAAAAATTAAACTAGCGTTGAGGAAAATAAAAGACTTTGGTAATAACCATAAAGGAGTTGTACACTGAAAACTACAAAATATTGTGAAAGAAACTAAAGACAAATAAATGGAAGCTATTCACATTCATGGATTGGAAGACTTAATATTGTTAAGATATCAATACTACAGTTGTTAATTGTATAAAGCTATCTATAGATGTGATGCAGTCTCTACCAAAATTCCAATGACATTATTTTTGCAATTCTATTATCAATGAATAATGATTTTATTTCTTAAAATTAATTAATTAATTGATTGATTAATTGATTGATTGAATGATTGATTATTTTACAGTGACATTGGTGAATGAAATCCAATAAATTTCAACTGTACATTTTAACAGTAAGGCATATATATATTTACACTGTATGTTCACCTTCCATAGTTAGATTTATTTCTTTCACCACATATTTGACCTCCCTTACTTCCCCTATCCCTGCTCCCCTCTACCTTCTGGTAACCACTAGTCTATTGTCCATGTCCATGAGTCTCTGTCTGTTTGTTTTGTTCATTTGTTGCTTTTAGGTTTATATCCAACATATAAGTGATATCATGTGATTTTCAACTTTTTCTATCTGGCTTATTTCGCTTAGCAGGATTATCTCGAGGTCCATCCATGTTGTTGCAAATGGCAATTATTTCATTTCTTCTCATGGTTGAGTAATATTCCATTGTATATATGTATCACAGCTTCTTTAGACAATCATCTGTCATAGGACACTTCAGTTGCTTCCATATTCTGGCCACCGTGAATACTGCTGCTATGAACATCGGTATGCAAATACCTTTTCAGATACAAATTTTCAAGTATTTGAGGTAAATACCCAGTAGAGGGATTGGTAGATCATATGGTAGATCAATTCTTAGTTTTTTGAGGAACTTCCATAGTGTGTTCCATAAAGGCTATACCAATTTGCAGTCCATCAGCAGTGAATGAGGGTTCCTTTTTTTCCACATCCTCTCTAACGTTTGTTATTACTTATTCTGTTGATTATAGCTATTCTAACAGGTGTGGGATGGTATCTCATTGTAGTTTTGATTTGCATTTCCCTAATAGCTAGCGATGCTGAACATCTTTTCATGTATTTGTTGGTCATTTGTATGTCCTCTAGGGAGAAGTGTCTGTTGAGGTCCTCTGCCCATTTTTTGATTAGACATTTGTTGTTGTTGTTGTTGTTGTTGTTGTTACTGAGTTGTATGAGTTCTTTGTATATTTTGGATAATAGGCCCTTATCAGAGATGTTACTTGCAAATATCTTCTCTCATTTGGATGGTTGTCACTTTACCTTATTGATGTTTTTTTTGTTTTGTTTTGTTTTGTTTTTTGAGCAGAAGCTTTTTAGTTTGATGTAGTCCCATTCATTAATTTTTACTTTTATTTCCCTTGACTTTGAGGTCAAAGTCATAAAATCTTTAAGTCCAAGGTCCTTGAGGTTAGTTCCTATGTTTTCTTTTATTTTTTTTATTTATTTTTTATTTTTTGTGTTGTTTCAGGTCTTATATTCAGGTTCTTAATCCATTTTGAGTTAATTTTGGTGTGTGGTGATAGACAACAGTCTAGTTTCATTCTTTTGCAGGTGGCTTTCCAGTTTTCCCAGCACCATTTATTGATGAGGCTTTCATTTATCCACTATATGTGTTTTGCATTTTTGTCAAAAATTATTTGCCCATGTAAACATAGGTTTACTTCTGGACTCTCGATTCTGTTCCACTGGCCCATGTGTCTGTTTTTCTGCCAGTATTATGCCATTTTGAATATTGTGACTTTGTAGTATAAATTGAAGTCGGGCAGAGTGATGCCTCTAGCTTTGTTCTTTTTTCTCAGGATAGCTTTGGCAATTCAGGGTCTTTCATACTTCCATACAAATCTGATGATTTTTTGTTCTATTTCTTTAAAAAATATCGATAGGATTTTGATGGGGATTGCATAAAGTATGTATAATCTTTCGGTAATAAGGTCATTTTAACTATGTTGAATCTTCTGATCCGAGAACACAAAATATCTTTCAATTTCTTTGTATCTTCTTCAGTTTCCTTTAATAGGGTCTTATAGTTTTTATTATATAGGTCCTTCACATGTTTTGTTAGGTTTATTCCTAGGGATTTTGTTCTTTTTGTTGCAATTTGCAAAAGAAATTATTTTTTCTACTTTTTTTTTCTGACACTCCATTATGAGAGTATACAAATGCTATGGATTTTTGAATGTTGATTTTGTATCCAGAAACTTTACTGTATTTGCTTATTTTTTTCTAGTAGTGTTCTTGTGGAGTCTTTAGGGTTTTCTATATAGAGAATCACGTCATCTGTCAATAGTGACAGTTTTCTTCTTTGTTTCCTATTTGGATGCCTTTTATATCTTTCTCTTTCCTAATTACCCTCGCCAGCACCTCCAATGTTATATTGAATAACAGTGGCAATAGTGGACAGCCTTGCCTTGTTCCCGATCTTAGAAGGAAAGATTTTATTTTTTCACCATTAAGTATGTTGGCTGAGGGTTTGTCATAGATGACCTTTATTATGTTAAGATACTTTCCTTCTTTACTGATTTTGTTAAGTGTTTTGATCATAAATGAATGCTGTATCTTGTCAAAGACTTTTTCTATATCTATTGACCTGATCATATGATTCTTATTTTTTAACTTGTTTATGTAGTGTATCACATTGATTTGTGTATGTTGAACCATCCTTGTGCCCCTGGGATGAAGCCCACTTGATCGTGGTGTATATCTTTTTAATATGTTGCTGTATTCAGTTCTCTAGTATCTTATTTAGGAGTTTTGCATCTGTATTCATGAGAGATACTGATCTGTAGTTTTCTTTTCGTGTGTTATCTTTACCAGGTTTTGGTATCAGGGTGATATTGGCCTCATAAACTGAGTCGAGAAGTACTGCCTCCTCTTTGATTTTTTGGAAGCTTTTGAGAAGAATAGGTATAAAATCTTCTTTGAATGTTTGGTAGAATTCACTGGTGAAGCTATCTGGTCCTGCACTTTTACTTTTTGGTAGGTTTTTGATGATCGTTTCCATTTCCATACTGCTGATCAGTCTAAATAGGTTTTCCAGTTCTTGATTCAGCCTAGGAAGGTTGTATTTTTCTAATTACTGGTCCATTTCTTCTAGGTTATTCAATTTGGTGTTATATACTTTTTTATAGTATTCTTGTATGATCCTTTGTATTTCTGTGGTGTCTGTCATAATTTCCTCTTTCATCCTTGATTTTGTTTATTTGTGTCCTTTCTCTTTTTTCCTTAGTAGGTCTAGCCAAGGGTTTGTAAATTTTATTAACCTTCTCAAAGAACCAGCTCTTTGTTGCATTTATTTTTTCTATTGTTTTTTGTTTCAATTTCATCTATTTCTGCTCTAATTTTGATTATTTCTTTCCTTCTGTTGACTTAGGCTTTATTTGTTCTTCCTTATCTAGTTTTTTAAGATGAAGTGTTAGGTTGTTTATTTGGGCTCGTTCTTGTTTTTGACCTGTCACTTTCCTCTTATGATTGCTTTTACTGTGTCTCAAACTTTTGATATGTGTATTATCATTATTTTATTTCTTTTCTGACCCAATTATTCTTCAGTAGCATGTTGTTTAATCTCCGTTTATTTGTGATTCTTCCCACTTTGTTTTTGTGGTCGATCTCCAGTTTCAAAGCATTATGATCAGAGAATATGATTGATATGATTTCAACCCTCTTATATTTGTTGAGGCTATTTATGTGTCCCAGTATGTGGTCAATCCTTCAGAATGTTCCCTGTGCACTAGAGAAAAATGTATAAGCAACTATTTGGGATAAAAGGCTCTGTAAATGTCAATTATGTCCAGTTAGTCTAATGTGTCATTTAAGGATTTTTTTATTGACTTTCTGTTTGGATGATCTGTCCATTTCCAACACTGGGGTATTTAGGCTCCCTATTACGATAGTGTTTTGTTCTGTTTCTCCCTTTAGTTCTGTTAGTAATTGCTTTATATATTTTGGGGCTCCCTGATTGGGAGCATAGATATTCATAAGTGTTTATGTCTTTTTGGTGCATGATTCCCTTTATCATTATGAAATGTCCCTCAGTATCTTTCTTTACTTTTTTGATTTTGAAATCTATTTCATCTGATATTAATACCACTACTCCTGCTTTTTCTGAATGCCATTTGGTTGAAATATCATTTTCCACCCTTTCACTTTGAGTCTATATTTGTCTTTGGTGCTGAGATGTGTCTCTTGGATGCAGCATATAGTTGGGTTTTGGTTTTTTATCCATTCTGCAACTCTGTGCCTTTCTATTAGTGAGTTCAGTCCATTTACATACAGTTCAATTATTGAAATATGAGGTCTTCTTATAACCATTTTGTCTTTTGCTTTCTGGTAGCTCAGTATTTCTATTGCTTCCTTGTTCTTGTGTTTCTGTTTTCTTTATTTTGGTTGGCTTTCATGGGTTTTCCTTCTGATTCTTTTTGTTTTATGTTATATACTTCAGTTCTGAATCTTTGGCAGGTAGTTACCATTACAAATACGTAAAAGATAGTTATATATATACAGTTGCCCATTTTCTTCTGTGTGTGCCTTATCTCCATTCCCCTCTGCGAATTTGGATCTTTGAATCCTCCCCTTTTCAGTCATTGTTGCCTCAATTTGTCCTTACGTATGCTGAATGTTCATTATTATCTTGCTATAGCAATTCTCTTCTTATTGTTTTAGCTTATAATACCCTGTTCTAAGTAATGGTTGCACTTCTCTGCTTCTATCAGCCTGCTAGTCACCTTACCCTAATTACGGGGGTTTTTTGTTTGTTTGTTTGTTTTTTGCTTTTAGTCATTTTGTTTTAGGTGAGCTGACCCTTTTCAGTTTTTCCTCTAATGTAGGCCTTGTAGTGGAGAATTCCCTCAATTTTTGTATGTCTGAAAAGGTCTCTAATTCTATTTCATATCTAAAGGAGTGCTTAGCTGGATACATTATTCTTGGCTGGTAGTTCCTTTTATTTAATAGTTTGAATATTTGATTCCACTCTTTTCTGGCTTATAAAGTTTGTGCTGAGAAGTCCGACAATAATCTAATGGTTTTTCCTTTATAGGTTACCGTCTTCTTTTCCTTTGCTGCTCTGAGAACTTTTCTTTGTTATTGATTTTTGATAATTTTAATACAATGTGTCTTGGTGAAGGCCTTTTTTGGTTGAAATAATTGGGTGTTTTGTTGACTTTTTGAATTCCAAGCTCCAGCTCAATTCTTGATATGGGAAATGCTCGTTAACATTTTTTGAAAATGCTTTCTAATCCCTGCTCCTTTTTGTTTCTTTCGAGAATGCCTATTATTCTCATGTTTCTTCTCCTGATGGTATCAGCTAGTTCTTATGTTTCTCTAATTTTTTTTTTATTCTTCGGCTTCTCTCTTCTTCCTTTTGATTTATTTCTAAATTGCTGTCTTCGATATCACTGATTCTTTCCTCCATTTGGTCGACTCTATTTCCCAAGCTTGCTATTTCATTTTTCAACTCTTGCAGTGTGTTCTTTATCTCCAGAAGTTCTATCCTGTTTTTTTTTTTTTTTTGAGGGTTTCAATCTCCTTGCTAAGGAACTCATTCTGCACATCTAGTTTTTTCAGTTCCCAAAATTGTTGATATGATTCATTTCATATCTCACTGAGTTTTTTCAGAAGTACCATCCTTAATTCTCTTATTTAAGTCACATATTTCTATGTCTATAAGCTTATTTTCTGGAGATTTTTCTCTTTCTTTCTGAGCTTTCTTGTTACCTTGGTTGTTCATGGTATTTAATGGACTATTTCTCCACCTGGGCATTAATGGAAGTGTATTCTGCTTTTTATCCAGAAAGAAGATTTATTATATAAAGGTTTCTGTAGCCTGTTGCAATGAAGCTGTTTTTTTTCTTTTGGTTTCTAGTAGGTGATGTGTAAGCCTCTTGGATCCCTGCTTTGTATAAAGCCTTAATATTGCCCTTTTCCCTCTTATAGTTGTTTAGCTATACTCGCTAATCTCAGTGTTAGTGACAATTTCGGTTACGTTCGCTCAGATTCCCTTGGATTCCACTGTGTTCGGTTTTGGAGGATATGGGTGGAGGGGCCTCTGGTTTGGGAGTAGGAGGCTGCGGCTCAGTCTCAGTTTTGCAACCACAGCCAGCAAAAATCAACTGTTGTTTTTCTGCTGCCCCTGCTTCTCTGCTTTTTGCCCTGACCCTTGGGCACTGCCACTGGCCATCCTGAGCTCACAGCTCTCCCAGGCAGGACTGTTCAGGGAACTCACTGCACCTTTTCTTCTCCTCCCTCCTCCTACAGGGTGCTCTGACTGTGAGAGACAGCTTCTTTGTTTCTTCCAGTCCAATGCCCGATACCTAGGGTTCTGACCTGTGATAGCTCTTCTGCGCAGATTCCCTGCTCAGAGGTGCTGTTGTGCAGTTTGAGTGGTGTTTTGTTGTTGCTGTTGAGTTTTAGATGTTCAGATTATTGTTGTTTCAAGGGGAGAGATCTGGGGATATCTCTCACTCCACCATGTTTCCAATGTCACTCCTTAATCGACAATTTTTTTTTTTGCAGAAATAGAAAAATCCATCCTAAAATTCATATGGAATCTCAAGGGACCCTGAATAGCCAAAACAATCTTAAAAAGATCAAAGTTAAAGGGCTCACACTTCCTGACTTCAAAACTTACTACAAAGCTATAATAATCAGAACAGTGTTGTACTGTCATAAAGACAGACCTATAGACCAATGGACTAGAATAGAAACCCTAGAAATAAACTCTGACATATATGATCAAATGATTTTTGAGAAGGGTGTCAAGACCATTCAATGGGGGAAAGGACAGTCTTTTCAACAAAGAGCGTTGGAAAAACTGTATATTCATTTGCAAAATGTGAAGTTGGACCTTATCTTGCATATAAAAGTTCAAAACTGGTAAAAGACCTAACCATAATGGCTAAAAGGTTTATGCAATGATGTCTAGACCAATTGTCCACAGTGGGGCCGGCACAGGGTGATATGGTCCAATTATGATGTTCCTAGGTCCTTGAGAGTCTTGTTATTTCTCTATCCCTTCCCCCTACCCAACTAGCTCAGAGTCATCCTCAGCTTCCACTTCCTTCAGAAGCTCATCCTTGCTTGCCTGGCTACTCTTCTCAGGCCCTCCTGCCAGGGCACAGAAAGAGCTTTCTCAAAGAATTTTAAAAGTCATCTTAGAGTGCTAATCATTTGAAATTTTAACTGTCTGTTGTCCTACTGGTCTCCTACTAGTTTGAAGTTCATGCAAGCACAAATTATCTAGTCTTTTTACTACCAGGAGAGAGTATAACAAATATTTGAATAAAACGTTGATGCAATTGTTGGGTCAAAGGGAAAAGTGGATAAATGCCAAGAAATAAGGCAATATTCTGTTTACATCCAGTGTATCAATTTGAGAGCAGGAGAAATCTGGAAAAAAGTGTTTGGGAAAATGGTCTCAGAAAGATGAAGAAGGATACCAGAAAACAGGTCATTCTTCAGCTTCTGCTTCTAACATCACAGATAGATTACATGGTGCTTTCTTAGTGGTCTGGCCCACTGCCAATGTGAGCTAGAAAAGGGCCATTGCCTCCCATGCTGCCTTTATTGCTGGCTTTGTCAAGTCAATTGCCATCTGAAGTCCTAGTAAGAAATACCCATTAGACTCAAGAAAGCCTGTGAAGTCTCTCATCTGTTGTGATTTTCTTGCTCACCAATTGTGTTTTGTGTGCTTTGATGTAAAATACCTCTACCCTGTAATTCTGGGTGTTTTCAGGTCTAATCTAATGATGTAAACCCAGAACCGCTTTGGTTCTGATTCAGGTGTGGCTAATCGTGGATGAGTCCACTAACCTGAAGACTGATCTCAGAGGCTGTGGTCAGGTGTGGTGGCATCTCATGAATGGACATTTTACCAAGAGTCCGAGAAGGAATCACTGGATGTAATGAGTACTATAAATAATCAATAGAAAGATTGCCAGATAATGGGTTAGGGAGATTCAGCTGTCAGGAAACTATTGTAAATCATTCTTGTATCTTAAAATGTTCTAGATAAAATAATTTACTTATCAAATAAATCATATACTGTGTTAGACTAAATCATTTGACTTCTTAGAAACAAGAATTTGACTTAACCAGAAATAGAGGATTTAGATTTTAGTTTTGAAAACTTTCAAGCCACAATATGAAGGATATTCAGAGATGAAACACAGAATTGAATATGCTAAAAATACTGTTACAGACATTAAATACTTTCCTTTAGTAAATAATTAATTATACTTTAAATTTAAATAATATGAAATTATTTGAAAGGAGAAAAAGATAAAGAAACAGATTAAGCTTAACTTCAATGAACCTGAGGCAAATAAAATAGACTAAATAATATTAAAAGATTGAAGATGATCTGCTGGCCATTCAAGCCTCATCCTGGGGGTAAATCTCTGTTGAGCAGCTATAGTGTGTGAACTGCGGAGGGCACGTGCCTGCATCAGGCCCAGACAAGCCTAAATTAGTCATATCCATTGGCTACCGCTGCATGGCTTGGGACTGGCTCCCCCAGACCCAAGAGAGGAGGAGGCGAAAGGCAGGATGTCCATCTTCAAGGGCACACAGAGTGCGTGCTGAGCACCTGTGGGGTCCCCAGGAGAGGACAATGAGGGTGCTCCTGCCAGCGACATCTAGACTCTGCATCATTACCCTCAGTGTGTACCTCTAATAAGGACTGTAGCAAGAACACCAACGTAGAGGTAGCCAGGGCTCTGAAATCCAGGGGAGGGATACCTGTTGTGGGGAGTATAAGAGGAGCAAGACTCCAGTTGGGATATGCCTTGGGTCCCACATCTAGACAAGGAGACAGGATAGTCAGGGTCTCCCTCCTTTGGCATCAGCAGAAGATCCAAGCCCCTAAAGCCCTGTCTGCTTGTCTGAACACTCACCTGGCTACCACTAACCACAGGAGAAACTCAGGCTTGTTTCCTCTTCTGGCCTTCCTGGCCATTTGGGACCTGCTGGAGAAACCTGCCTGCTCTGCTCTTCTGGATACCTCAAGTCCATAATAAACTCTTTCTCACCCTCTTGGTACGTGTAGTGTTATCAATTTCCATATCCAAAGCAGGCATGGGGGGACAGTTGTCCTGCCTTTGCAGAGGGCCAATACAGCTGGTACTGTGAACAGGACACCAAGACGATGACCTCAGCCATCAGAGGTTTCTCTTCTCTGTCTTATTTGCTCATAGTGCTCTTACTGTGTTGCTTCATGCTACATCATTGAGTTCTGTGCAACATTTGTTACAGATTTAGCAGACATATATTGGAATTTTCGATATTTGAGATGGGAGTATGGATTGGGATCATCTTTAAAGTGGCCCCAGCTCATGTGTCTCAACAGCCTCTCAGTAGCAGTTGGCTTTCACCTCTGAAGGGACTCTAACTCCTTTCTGTATCCATGGGCCTCAGCAGCTCTGCCATAATGCACGATCTTTGCCAGCGAGACCTTAAATACATCCAACACTCTGCAAGAGCAAAGAGATGACATCACACCGATGACACTGTTTTCCAGGGGATTCCTTTGACACTCTCACTAAAGGCATACAGACAACCACAGAGAGCTTATAGGCAGGGAGTGGCTCATTGCTCCAGGTCAACCCATGAAGGTCCTACTACCTTGGTGAAAGTCCTGAAAACTATTTTGTAAACTGACGGTCACCCCGTCCCTGACTCTATGGATAAACCAAGCACCTCTAGAGTTAAAACAAGCCAAACATCTTTGGGAACTTTTTGTGTTCTGGAGACAATATACTCCTCATTTATGCATTTTACTTCCTTTCACTGACGCTGTTAATTACAAATTAGCCCACATCGAATGGGGCCCTTTCCAATAAAAGTCTCCAGAATCTGTCTAAACTGGATTCACCGTACAACAAGCAATCCTGTTAGTGCTCTGAGATTCCTTCACTATGAAGGCTTTCATCACTCCTCTCAGGCCACCTGGAGTCTCAGGACCACCTGAGATAGCTACAAGTTGCTCATGGGTTTCTGATACAAGAAATTGCCCTCCTTGGCTCTCGGCTATACATCTCAGAGTGGAATTGCTGCTCCATTCAGAGAACTCCTGGATGCTCTTACAGACCCTGAGCCAGTGACCCTTGGTTTCCTGCTGTCCTTATGCCTTGGGTCCTGGAAGCAGCACCTACAACCTCAGCAAGACCTCCTTAAGACTGGATAGGACCAAACCTGGGCCTTCTGGCATATTTGACCTAGAGGAAAAAATTTGTGTATGGGCTCCAAGTTTGGGGCTGAAGCTTAATAGTATGATTATAATTAGAAACATTAATTTAAAATGTTTTTAATCTCTTTTAGAGGTAGCAATACAAAATTCTCCAAACTCCCATTGAGAAAGATGGAGTCAGAGGACAGTCAGCAATCCAGACACCCAGACTCCTGTTTCAGGAAGTTTGTTACTTTGAGAAGCAATCATTTCCAAAGATATCAAAAATAGGATTGCCATGAATTGTTAAAAATTATATGTGTTTGATTTCTGTCTCTGTGGCACACTTGTCCATGAGTTCGGCTTTCTCAGAGGGAATAGGCAGTTGTGTACTGTGCAGCCAATTGTCCAGAAGAGGGCGCCAAAGACTTTCAAAAGTGCAAAGGAGCCCTGAACCAATTCCAGGACACAAAAGACTGGTCCCAAGGAATCCAGTGTTAGGGCTTCTTTTGTTCTCACAATACCTGCTGGAAGCTCAGGAGGGCTCCATCTGCCTTCCTGCGAATCGAACACACAGGACATGGGACACCTGGGATTCTACCTCATTCCCGTTTGAGTCTTTTAGCTTGGGCCCACCAGGGTAGTATCAATTATGAATAACTGCCTTAAAAAAAAAAATTGTGAAAGAAATCTACACTTTGAAAATTCAACAGAACTTATTGTCCAAAGCTAAACATCTTCTAATCCACCCATAGAAATAAATATTAGTACCAATTTGCTCAGACTTGTAAATATTACGTATTTATGTTCTTTGTTTGAATGGCTCTCACTCTCCTGCCCTAGCCTCATATCATCTTTTCAGGTTGACTTGTCTGATGATGGGGATTTGATTGTGGGATGTGGAGAAGTGCAAAGAAGAGATGAATTGAGAGAATGGACTTAAAGACCGATGAGGAAGAAACAAAAATAAAGGAACTCCAGGTCAGGAAAACATTTGGCTCATCTCTGATCTCATTTTATCTTCCAAAACCAGAACTAAAATCATTAAAAAACAAACAAACAAACAAAAAAACACCCTCTTCTGAAGAACCCTTGTGATAAAAATAGTAGGGAATGTTGTGGCAGAGGATTGACAAAGGCCTCTTTTCTCTGAGGGCACATCTGACCACAGACAGACCTTCTAGCTCTTCTAGCTGAACCTCTGATAAAGGGGCATGTCAGCTGTGCTACCAGGCAAGGCTTATCTGGTAAAAATAATCCTGACCAGTAAGTACATCTGAACTCGAGGACTGCACGGCTTCATGGCCATGTCTGGTGAAAAGTTGTAGCTTTCTGACTGGGGTGACTTGGGACTGGGACTGTCCCTTGCAGGAAGCAAGGAAGCCATGCCTATGGAGATGGAAAGAGAGAGCTGCACCCCTGTGGAGCTGGGGCTTCTGAGCCAAGATGAACCTGCTCCCACCTGAGCTGCCCCTAGGAAACTGAACTTTCATGGGGACTGCTGCAAGGACTTCCTCTGAAGGAAGGACATGGGTGCTACCCTGTTCACCTGCAGTATACTTCCTGGGCCTGGTCCTTCTCAGTGAGTCTGGTGCCAAATGTCTTGTAGGGCTGAATGTCTACTTAAGAAGACACTGGAAATCTTGCATGAGGCTAGAGCAAGGCCGCTGACCTTGTTCTTGGTGAGCTTACATCTTGGAGAGCACCACTTATGAAGCAGACTAATTTTAAGAACTAAATGTGTTAAGTGCATTGAAGAATTTTAAATCTTAAGTAATTATTTCAAATTTATATCATGATTTTACTACAATTTAGGAGTTAAAACATTCACTGATTACTTATGGTCCCTCCAATTGAAGTCTTAATATAAAAATGATTAGGTTCTGATGGTTGTAACAGATAAACAGAACTTGCAGTTTTTGTGAATAGCACTACTTTTCCATGTACATCACAAGAACACACTATAGTTAGTCTCTGAAGGATTCTTGCAGATTATACTTTGAGCACCTTGGAAACAGACATCATTTATAATGTGACACCTGGGGCCATATGATTGGCAATGCCATTTTACCTTAAATATTTAAAAATAACCTTCCAAATCACATAGATGTACAATAACCTGTTATAATTTCACTATTAATGTTCATGTTCCCTGACCTTCACTATTGATCGACCCTGACCCTGGCCGGTGATCATCAGCATAGCCAGAGCCCCTGTTCAACCCACAGTCAAGTGTGTTATACTTGTTTGAGTGTGAAGATCAGCATACATAGGGACTGGTGGAGCTCTCTGACATGGAGCTCAGTGAACATCAGCACATCCAGGAGTATTGGGCAGCACACCCAGGAGTACTGGGAACTCACTGGACTGGGCTGTGGAAGAAACTATGGTGGAGGTATTATACAATACCATGAATGTCAAGAGTTTGGAAGACTCATGATCAATATTATTAAGCAGGACAGCATCTCTGTGGGAGCTAGGTTGTAATAATAACTAAAGTACTGCCACAGCTAACAAACCTGTTGAGAGCTGAGTTGTGTCCTCTTCCCCCAAATTCATGTGTTGAAATCCCAACCCCTAATACCTCAGAATGTGACTGAAGTCATTAGAGAGGGCACAATCCAATCTGACTGGTGTTCTTCAAAGAGGAGGATATTAGGGCACAGACACACACAGAGGGGTGACCTTGTAAAGACACGGGAAAAAAATGGCTGTCTACAAGCCAAGAATCAAGGCCTCAGGAAAAACCATTCCTGTTGATTCTTTGATCTTGAATTTTGATCTAGCCTCCAGAATTGTGTGAAAATAAATTTCTGTCATCCAAGCCACCTAGTTTGTGGTACTGTGCTATGGCAGCCCTAGGAAACTAATACAGCACCTATTTCCAAGAACTAGTCCCTGTTGTAACAGATAGTATCTTTGTACAATTTTGTATGGTGCCTGGCATGACCCAACAGAGAGATGGCAGCAGCTCCTGGTGAAAGGTGATCTTGTGTAGTCATTCCCAGTCTTGCCTGCTCTGGAAAGCAGGAGAGGAGGGAAGGGAAGGATGCTACTGGGAAGGCAGTGTAGTCTAGTACCTCCTCCTTCAGCTCTAGCATGTGGGCAACTTCTGGCTCCTGTCATCCTGGAACGCAGGTGTTTGAGGCCAGGAGTAAGAGTCAGTAGTCCCCTCCTCTTCAACATCAAGAGCAGAGGAACTCTTTTTAAGGTACTTCTGACACCAGAGAAATGCAGGCTCTTGCTCAATTTCTGTAAGAGATGCTCACCTCATGATGTCACATGTCAGCTTTCAGAGATTCCAAGGTAATCCAAGTGAGCATCCTGCAGGTAAGAGCTGCTGAGGGAGCATCGTGATGCCGTCACCTTCCTCTCCAGCTTCCTGCAGCTGGTGATTTGGACCTTTCTGCACTCGGCTGGAATAGAAGTTTCCATGAGATGCCCAGCAGAGCCTAGATCCTCTACCTGAGGAGTGCTTCAAAGCAGAAAGGTGGAGCTGCCAGCAGATAGCTACATAGAAATCAATTCCTGCTTCATTTCCCACTGACTTTGCCTATAAGCAGGTCTCATGGTTTTGAGTTTCAGGTTTTGATTGAGCTCTGCTTTGCATCTCTGATTGTATTCAGCACTGTGGCTATAACCAATGAGTTTGTAGTTGAGCAGCTTGGCCTAAAATGCCATGACAGGCAGGGTTTGTGCTTGTCCCACCATCGCAGAGAGAAAAATTCCTGGATACCCCTGCTCCTGTGCCTTCTCTTCTGACTCCTCAAAGTCAGTTTTCATGTAAACAAGGGTTTGTTCTTAACTTTTTATTCTTCTCATTGGATTTCAGGTTTCTTCCTTAGTGCTCACTTGTTTTTAGGTTAATGCAAAGACATTATCTTAGTTTCAGGAGCTATATAGAAATTTAATCCTGTGTTTATATAAAATGTCCAACATAGTTTGAATCATTTTACTTTATGAAACAGAACTTGGTCAGTTTCTGTCATGGGACCACAGTGAGAGTCTTCTGTTGTGGAAATTACTTGTAGTCTCTTAAGCCAACCTAAACCCTGTTCTTTGCACATTAAGAATTTCCTTCTCAAAAATCCTCTTCTTCTCATATATCTGGCAAACTCCTGCTTATTCTTTGTGTCTCAGCACAGGTGCCACTTTCTGCGGAAGCCTGCCCTGCCTCAACTCAGACTTGATTTAATGGCAAATCATTGGTATTATTTATGTAACACTGTCCTTATCTTTGCAATACTTTCCTCATAATCTTCATAAACTGTGTGAAAACAGTTTGGTAATTTCTTTTAAAAGGAAGTATACAACTACCATATGCTCCAGCATTCACTCCTAGGTATTTACCCAAGAGAAACAAAAGCATGTGTCCACACAAAGACTTGTGCATGGATGTTCACACCAGCTTTATTTGTCACAGTCAAAAACAGGAATCAACCCAAATGTTTATCAACAAGTGAATGGGTAAATGAAGTGCGGCCTACCCACACAATGAAATACTACTCAGCAACAAAAGAAATAAACTACTGATACATGCAGAAGCATGGAGATTTCTCAAAAGCATTTTGCTGAGCAAAAGAAGCCAGACACAAAAGAATATATACTACATGATTCTGGGCAGGAGAACAGAAAGACAGAGCCTTGTCCTCAGGAGCCACATCCTCTGGGTGGAGCCATACAACCAAACCTGGGTCAAAGTGATCAGGGCGAAGGGGTATGTGAGAGTTTAGGAGGCAGAGGGGTGCGAAGGAGCCAGGCTGTTGGATGGAGGCAGGGAGGGAGCAGTTGTATATTTTATATCTCTGTCAGTGGACTGTTAGAGTTCCAGTTCTTCCGTATTCTCCCCATCACTTGCTATTGTCAGTTTTTTAATTGTAATCTATCGCAGATGGAAAGCAGGTGTTTGAGGCCAGGAGTAAGAGTCAGTAGTCCCCTCCTCTAAGTATGTAGCAATATCCTGCTATGGTTTTAATATGCATTTCCTTGTTTACTAAGGATATTGAGTATGTTTTCATGCAATTCTATATCTTTTTAAATTCACATATCTGCCTAAGTTTTGCCTATTTTTCTGAATGTATGTTTTTTTAAATGATTGAGTTTTAAGGTTTTTTTTGTTTTTTTGGTCTATTCTACATGAAAACCTATTAACAGATATCTGTACTGTGAAATGTGTACACGGTTTCTGGATTACTTATTATTTTTTTAATGGTATCTTTCAAAAACAGAGCTGTTTTAACTTTGTTTTCCTCTTGTGGTTAGCATTTTTTTTTTCTATCCTATCTAAGAAATCTTTGCTCAGTGCAACTAAGGTCATGAAGACTTTTTCCTGTGCTTCACTTTAGAAACTTTGTAGTTCTAGATCTTAAATTTAGGTCTGTAATATATTTGGAGTTAGTTTTTATATATTGTGTTAGTTTTCTGGAACTGCCATAATAAATTGCCACAAATGTGATGGTTTCCAGATGACAGTAATTTATTCTGTCACAGTTTCAAAGGCCAGAAATCTGAAATCAAGGTGTCAGCAAGGCCCTACTCCCTTTAAAGGCTCTCAGGAGTCCAGTTTCCTCCTTTAGTTTCTGAGGGCTCCAGGTTCTTCTTGGTTTGTGGCAACATAACTCCAATCTTTGCTTCCTTCTTTACATGGACTTCTCCCTGTGTTTCAATTCCCCTGTCTGTGTCTTCTCTTATAAGGACACTTGCCATTGAATTTAAGGTCCACCTGATTGATTCAGGGGGACCTCATCTCCAAATTCTTAATCACTTTTGCAAAGAACTTTTTTCCAAATAAGGCCATACTCATAGGTGCTGGAGGTTACATATCTTCTTCTCCCCAAAAGAATACCTGTATGATATGAGGTAAAGGTTGGAGTTCATTATTTCCTATTTGAATATTCAGTTTTCTACTATTGTGTATTGAAAACTATTCATTCCCCATTGAATCACATTGGCATCTTTGTTGAAAATCATTTGGCTATTTATATATGGGTCTGTTTCTGATTCTCTGTTCAGTTCTCTGATCTATATGTAAGTCTTTATGCTAACACCCCACACTCTTGATTACTGTAGCTTTAATAATTAAAAAAAATTTTTTTGGACATTAGGTCATATAAATCCTCCAACTTTGTTTTTGTTTTTTGTTTTGTTTTGTTTTGTTTTGTTTTCAAAATTATTTTGGCTAATCTATATTATTTGAATTTCCATACACATTTTAGAATTATCTTGTAAATTTTTACAAAAAATCTACTGGAAATTTTGCAGGACTATGTTAAATCTATAGCAATTTGGGGAGAGTAGACATGTTAATAGTATTAAATTTAGTTCAATGTTTTGAATCTATTATTACATGATCTGTCTATTTCACTAATAGGAGGCTAACAAAACTCAGCCTTGGTCCTTAGTTTTTATTGTAATTACTGATAAATATTAATTATCTGGAAGTATGGAAAAATGACATAATGATTAAATGAAACCTGCAAACAGACTGTTAAGATGGAAGTGTGGCAGGGGGGCAGGTTCAGTAGTGAAACATCGTGGCCTCAGAAATGGCTCCTATGAGAACAGTCTAGTGCCTAAAGCAGTGTTCATGGGGGAGGAGGAGGTAGGGCTGGATCCCAGCTAGTTATGTAATCTGAGGTTGCTACTTCTCAAGGAATAGGATCTCTAGATAGTGGAATGGGCACTAGAATATGGGTGGTAGGGACAGTGTTCCCTGAAATGGCGGCTAGTGTTAAAGGCACAGATGAGGTAGCAGGCTAGTCAGTCGGTTGTTGGACACATGATTTGTGAATTTGAGAGGATGAATGGACTCAATTTTCCAAACAGAAGTTGTACAAGAACCAGGGCTCCAAGGCATTAGACACCTCCTTTGGATGAGAACAACATGGTGGCAATAGAAGGCAGACTCTGGGGGTATGAGGCAGGAAAGGAATGCCCATAGATTGGGGCAGCAAGACATAATCTCATACCTCACAGGCAAGGTGCTAGTGGGGATATACAGATATCTCCAGGCTCAGTTAGACCTAGCTCGGTGTTTGGGTGGGGTAGCCCTACTGGTCTCCAGGACTCATGAAGGAGGTTGGTGGCACTGGGGTAGGGTGGCACTGATATTTTTGCCTCCTCTGCCCATTTCAATGTCTCCTAAAAGATTTCTTTATCCTTTGGCAATACCTAAATGTAGAAAAATGGGCTTAGATTTTCTCTTCTTTTTTTCTGTCTTTAGAAAGGTGGAGATGTGAATTAGCTGAGAAATGACCCAGAAGCAGAAAAGCAAGATCAAAGTGAAAAGAGAAGCAGGGATGTGACTGACCCCTGAGTGAGAGAGTCAATTGCTGGATAATCACACCTTAAGTCACAAAAGCTATTTTGAAGTATGAAAAGCCACACCAATGGGAGAGCAGGTAGTGTCACCAGGAAACTGGGGCTTTTCAAGGGAGTCATTTCCACACATGTAACACAGAATGAGTTTGATTTGAAAAACTGTACGAAGTGAGACCATAAGCAATAATCGAAGTGGAAAACAATGTTTAAAAATGGGACGAATTGATGCATCCAAAGGAAAGTCAGTCTCACAATTCTTCTATATAATGATAATATTTCAGAAACTGAAGTGACAGCTATTGAAAACTTGCTTCCTTTCACACACAAGTGTTGGCACTACTTCAGACACATTAAAAAGGTTTAAGCTAGTGTCAATTTATTTTTTCTCAGTTTTCTTAATACTTATAACTCACTGAAACAAACAATAAATCTGCTTAATGTTAACAGAACAATTTATTACAAAGAGCCATTTATTGGATTAAATTAAATCGTTTGGTTTTGTTTTACCCCAAATACCACTATTTACATTTGAAAAATCAATCCTTATCTCCTATTTATTTTAGCCTTTTTCTTGGAGCCCTATCTCCCTCTTTGATATGAAGGAAGAAGCCCTGCCAACATTTGTTTATGAAACAGACTTTACCTGTAGCCAGCAGGAGATGAATGTGGAGACTGGCACTTTTCCAATTGTACAGGTGCTGAATTAGAGAGTCACATTATAATCTGAATAAACACTTTGCTTCTAACCCAGGTTGGTAGTGCCTGCCTTTTTCCTCTTAGGGTCATGGTGGTGTAAGACCTAATGTAAGGTTCAATCTTCTATGTTGCCTTGAGGGATTTCTCTTCCCCACTCTGCTTTCACAGATAAGGTTCCCCAGCCCAATAATCGTGCTTATCACAGGGATCAGGTACAATTCCTGCGTATCCTGGGGTAGCAATCTTTAGTTCACTGCCAGCTCTCAGAATTATTAAAACCAGTCAATAACATCTTCCCACAGGGGCCACGGGACACTGAAACTTTCTTATTATTACAGTCCTTGTTTATTTACCCTGTTCCTCAGTGCAACTCACATGTGACCCTGCATGCTGAGCAGTGCCCTCCTCCCCTGGGCTGTGAATATATGTGACTGTTGAGCTCACCTGTTTCGTGTTGGGTGTTGTATATTAAGTGGGAATCTCTCTCTCACCAACAGGAAGAAGAGGACGCATCTGAAGAGTCAGTTATGAAGTGCATGTCTGCATGAATTTCTCATCTCCTCAAGCATGGTCAAGTGTCACTTAGGGAGATGACAGGCTCTGGTGCAGTGAACATATAGCCCTTATGTGACAACTCAATCCAATTGCTTCTCTTCTTCCCTCTCTCAGTGTTGGCTTCTGTTCCTCCATCCTTGCTCTGGGCTGAGGAACACCTCTCTAATTTTCCTCTCCTGTCTTACTTTCTCTTCTTTAATGCTCTCCCATTTTCATATTTTGGCCATTATTCTACTGGTGTTGGATTTATAAATCTAAATCTGTAACTGAAACTCTCATTTCAGATCACTATTTAATGATGGGATGCTTCTGTATTAATGATTAGGCATCTCTTTAGACTAAACATATATAAAGTGCCTCAACATCTCCATCCCTTCCCTGAAGTGTGGACATCAGTCAGCACCATTGTTCTTGCTGACACTCCTGGGTCCCTCTGACAGATGTGACCTCTATCTCTGCTTTCTCTCTTCAGGCCCTTGCTAAATCTCTCTGCTCCTGTTATAGTTTTCTACATTTTATCTTTAAAAAGGTAGTTTATAAAACAAATGTCAGAGGCAACGTCTACTGATGTTTGAAAGGCATCACCATTTACTGACCATGTATGGAGTGAATTAGATGCATTTCCTCAGTGCATGCTTATGGAGTCACTTAGATGAGACAGAGGCAAAGCAGCATCTTAGCACTTTCTTTAGTTCTGCGGTTCCTGGAAGTCAGGCAGTACAGAAGTAATTGAAAGGGGGTAGACTCAGTAAAGTCTGAACAACGTGGTGGTTTGACTGTTTGTTTTTATGTTCTCTCCAAACTCTTTGTCATTTTGTAACTTCGAAAGTCAGAAATTGATTTTCATTTTAATGTGTTTTCACACTCATTCAGTTGTGTTACCTGAGTGTAGGTGGTAGGGACACAGAGTGGCACACAGCATCCTGGGCCTCCTGGCCAAAGTGGCAGTTGTTGAGGAGCTTTGGAGCTTCTAGAGGAATTCTCCTATAAAGTTGCTCCTTCAGAGATAAAATTCTAATACTCTTGCTCTGTAGTAAGACCTTCCTTTATCTGATTCCGTGCAGTCTCATCTTGCAGGATCCCTAACACCAACCTTTGTTCAGACTGGAGTTATCTGGGCCTTCGCCTGTGATCCTATGAGTCTCCATGCACAGAATGCTCTTCTCTACTTTCTAGACCCAGGTTATAACTGACCACTTCCACAGTTCTTCCTCGAGTCTCCAGTTTGTGGGCTTATATTAATCTTCCTTTCCTCTGAATATTTTAACTAATAACTCAAGAGGGAGTGTCAATTTCCAGGAACCAGCAGCACTGTCTGGAGCTCATGCCACAGTAGGCTTGTTCACCAGTACCTGGAATAATGGAGAAGTCAAGGGCTGGCTTCTCCTTTATTCCTACTTCCCGACCTCTCACCACTGCCTCCACTGACAGAACTATCCAGAAGCCAACCCTGGGGGTCTGGGAAATGCAACCTGCAGGATCCAGCCCCATGAAATACAGAGGAAGAGCAGAGGAAAGTTGAGGAATTATCTGAGTGCCACCTGACCTAGGACTGACACAGTCTGCCCTATATCAGTTTGTTGTCACTTAAATAATACAGAGGATCAGCCAATCTCCTACTCTCAGGAAGACAAGAAGCATGCATGTCCTCTACAACTATGGATGGGCCAGAAGTCTGTACGTCTACATCAGGCTTAGCTGAGTGTCCCAAGCTCTGGGTCTAACTCAGCTCCACAACTCACGTGGTTTGCATTGAGATCTTCTCTAAGAATATCTCATCTTCTGCTGCCCAGTGGGCTGGTATGGGCATGTCTATCATTTATTAATCAGAGACACAAGAGCACAAGCAGAACACAAGGGGCTGCTTATTGTCTAGAACTAGAAGGGACATGCTAGCTCTTCTACAAAAGCATGTCACCAGGTTGAGCCCACCATCAAGGATGGGGAAGTGCATACCAGCTTTTGTTAGAGTATTTGAAAATTAAATGGCAAGAGGCAAAGCCACAAAAAGGGTTGAAGCATTAGGGCTCACAATTTCATCTGAAACAACTCCCTTTATAGCTCAGCTTCCATTTTCCCCATCTATCCTCCAGAGTCTAGACACTAGGCATCATTCATCGTTTGTGTCAACAAGATCAGACCCAGAGTTCCATCAGTCCATATGTCCATCCCAAGTCCTGAGTCTCAGACAGAGTTCCCTGCCATGTCTCATGGTGATCCCTATGGTCTACTGATTTCTGCAATAGACTGACCCACTTCCAGCTGGTGTCAGCATATTACACATGTGTGTAATTCCTGTGTAAACTAGGTCTGAGAGTTTCCTTCCACCATCCATTGGTCATAGGAAACTCCCCATGAGGATCTGAGCATGACACATGGAAGGTGTGTCAATGCAGGGTGGGAGGTGCTGCTAGAGTCTGAGCCAACTGTTCATGCAACTAGTTGTCCTGACTGGACTTGCTGAGGTCCAGTCTCGTGTGCAGCGCTTAAATATGACCGTGGTTGATGCTGCATGCATCCAATCTTGTATTTGGGTGAATAAGGCACCACCCAGGTCATGATGGGCAGCTCAGGCCACAACAATCACTTGCTGTCCTATAGTGAAGTATTACTATGGTATAGAGACAGAGTCACAGGAGCCAGACACGAATTCTTAAAAGAATAGTTTTCTGCAAAAGATGTCATAGCTTTGCTCTGCTCCGTAGGAGTCTGTGCTGTGATGCTCATTTTAGGCGATGTCAGAGGTCCCTGGCACCTTGTTTGCTACCGAGAGTTGAGCTAGACCATTTCACTCCTCCCACACCATCAGCTTCACAGAGCACAGAAGGAATAGAGGAGACACTTGGACACATGCAACCTTCAAAGTCAAAGGAGGCCCAGGACCAGGCAAGCTGGGTGTCCAGACAGTGCCAGCAATAGCATCAAGTCAAGAGGGGGTCCAGACATGTGCCCAGTGACTCTGTTCTGACAGGACAGTAACTGTCCTGCACTTATAGCCAAATTATGAACTCTATTTCAGGTCTTGTGTTGTCCTTCCAGACAACCCATTCTTTCTATTTCCTGATAGTTCTTTCTGAAAACAGCTGACTGTCCGCCGTAATTCGGCTTCTGTACACCACACTACTGGTATAGCTTCTCTCTGAAATACAAAGCAATGTGGACATGTGCATTGTTATTCAACTGTGCCCCTCAGAGCTCCCTCCCAAACAGCATAAGAAGAACTCTGAGCATCTTTCATCCCTGGTTCTGTATTTCTACAAGCATTAAGAAGGTAAGATTAAGGGAGGTCTAAGCAGTTTACAAGATATTCATTATTGAAGGGTGGCAAGGTGGTGCTATCAGCACTTGGGGACTGGGCAGAGTAATTCAGAAAGCCTGGACGAAAAGTTAGCTCTGTGCCTTGGGAGACCTTGGATGCACTGCAGCAGGCTTTTTCTGTTTCAGTCATGTTTGTTCATTTAGAGATGGACCGTGGGCTCGTAGATGCCACCCTGAGATAGAGCATGTGAGCCTCTTGGGTGCAGACTTAAAGTGGTCTTACATAAGTAACAAGTAAGATGAGGGCAAAGTCCCTAACCCTAGGGGTCCTCCTTATCTTATGTTCTCCAGCATGAATATGAAAGTAAGATTCCTTTTAGTGATAATTTTGACATGCTACTTCATCTTCTTCTTCAGGAGGTAAGGATGGTTCATTCTTGAATGAAAGAATATGCATCTAGTTCTCCTTTTGCTTACCTCTTTAAAATGTTCAAAATGAGAGTGTCTGTTTTACATTTTACCTAATTGATATACTCATTATGATTTTATTGACTCATGTGTAGCTTTAACCCATTTTTTATTCTGTTTTTTGTTTGTTTGTTTGTTTGTTTGCTTGTTTGTTTGTTTCTGGACTGAGGGGCAAGAGTTGCTGGATTAAATTAGAGGTTGAGAGGGCACTCACTATATAATTATTACAATATATAATAAGTATAAAAAGCTGGAAGGCCTTCGATAGAAATAGCAAACATGTTCACGATATTCATAAGGTTAAAAATTAAACTAATACTATCTTGATACAAAGCATAATAATTAATCCACAGAAAGAGCAGAGGAGTCATAGTGCTCAAATTTACAATGCACTCAGGCTCCACACATAGGTCGAGTCAACAAAGTCAACAATGCACAATACATTACTGTGAACTGTAAATCATGGTTGCCAACATCGGCCAGTGGTCAGGGGAAAATCTATATGGCAGCCATTTGACACCAAACCTGGTGTTTTCTTCAACCCCTATTTTTGGGGCTGGGACACATGAGGCTTTGCACTTTCCCTTCATCTCTGAAAATTAATGAGGGATGCAGGGCTTTCCATGCTAAGTCCAGGACATGCCCAGGCTCCTGGACCAATAGTGCCTGACATACTTGCCAAATAATGAGGACACTCCCCCCTCCAAATGACTTGGGGATCACCATGAATTTTGATTTTAAAACAAGCAATTGTTACAACTTGGGAATTAAAAACAAAAACAAACAAACAAACAAAAACATTAAATCAGGATGGCTGATGAGTTCTGCTTCATAGGCATAGCCTGGAAAGGCAAAGATGCACTTGTAAAAATACGAGTGAAAAGGATGTTGATTGTCCAGCTGATCTTCCTGAAAGATCTCAAACACTCTCCACTGGTGAAGTTGGAGCACCATGGTCTCCCATAAAAATTCATTAATTCTTGACTAAATATTTGGAAATTGATTATTTGCACCAGGGCACTGGGTTAAAGAAATTAACCTTGTAATCAATACTGCAGTGAGAATTGTGTACTGAACTAGAATCCAAATACTTTAGCCCTTTAGAAGCATTCAGCACATATAGATATGTTAATTTTGGACCATTTAATTATTCATTAAAGAGTGACCTTTGTTAAGTAGTTTGTTTGAAGTTAATAGAAGTGTCTAAAATCAACCATTTCTTTGGAGACGTTTTTTGGATTTAGATTCATTCACATTAGGTTATCTCACACCAGGGAACCCGAGGGCTCTCCCCAATGGGGCTCCAGAGGTAATAGCTCACCCACATCATGTGTATACAGAGCCTTCGAGATCTGCTCTGCCCCATAGGGAAATATATAACTAAGTCACTGTCCTGGAGTCTTGTGGATAAGAATCTCTCAGGTGTCCTGTCGTTATGGATTCTGGGTTTCCTCATCACCACTCTGACTTTGCTTTTATGGGGGTATATGAGTAAGTCAATACACTTTCTGTCTCCCCACCACTAATAAATAATGCGTTGGGATGTTAAATATGAGGCTTTAAAAAAGTGGTTCATTTTGTTTTTATTACCAATACATGCTCATACTTTAAATTTTTGAAAGGATAGGAACTGAAATAATAATAAAAAAAATTACTGCAATTATTCCTTCCCAAGTATCATCCACGCATAATAACATTTTAAAATAAACTTTTAATTTTAGAATAATCTTAAATTTACTGAAAATTTACAAAGATGGCACACAGAGTTCCTGTGTACCCTTCACCCAATTTCCCCTGATGTCATCATCTTACATAATTCTCATACATTTGTCAGAACTAAGAAATTAACATTGGTAATTATAAAAATGTACTTCAAGCTTTATTTCCTTTTTATTTTCAAATTTGAGATCACACTTTATTTACAATTTTGTTCTTTCTTTTTAAAATTCTGTCATAATAATTTCTTATTCTGTAGAAATATTCTATACAAACATTAATCATCTTTAATATTTTATCTTATTAGTGTTCCATAATTTAATTAATATGCTTCTATTTGGCACAATAAGATTGCTTCCAGTTTTTTAATCTGAAGTGAGTCTCTTATAGGCAGCATCTGTGAGGATTTTGTGTTCTTATGCATTTAGCCACTTTTTTTGATTGGAACATTTAATCATTTACATTTAAAGTAATTATTGATAGATATCTAGTTATTGTCATTTTATTATTCATATTTTTGATATATATTTTTTTCTTCTTTTCAAAGAACTCCCTCCAATATTTCCTGTAATACTGGCTTGGTGATGATGAACTCTTTTAACTTTTTCTTGTCTGAGAATCTCTTTATCTGTCCTTAGATTCTAAATTATAGCTTTGCTGGGTAGAATAATATTGGTTGTAGATCTTTGCTTTTCATCACTTTGAATATTTTGTGCCAATCCTTTGTGGCCTGCAAAATTTCTGTTGAGAAATCAGCTGCCAGTCTTATGGGAGCTCCTTTGTTAGTTAACCAGTTGTTTTTCTGTTACTGCTTTTAAGATTCTGTGTTTGTCTTTAACCTTTGACATTTTAATTACAAAGTGTCTTGGTGTGGGCCTCTTTGGGTCATCTTATTTGGAACTCTGAGCTTCCTGGGGTTGTATGTCTATTTCCTTCACCAGATTGGCTTTTCTGTCATTATTTCTTCAAATAGGTTTTCAATTCCTTGTTCTTTCTCTTCTCCTTCTGGCATCCCTATGATGTGAATGTTCTTGTGCATGATGTTGTTCCAGAGGTCCCTTCAACTATCCTCATTTTTTTGGATTCTTTATTCTTGTTGCTGTTCTGATTGGGTGTCCTCCACTGCCCCATCCTCTAAATCACTGATTTGATCCTACATTTCCTCCAATCTGTTTATTCCTCTTATATACTCTTCATCTCAGATATTGTATTCTTCATTTCTGACTGGCTTCCTTTTACGTTTTCTATTTCCATTTTTATGGTTTCTATCTCTTTGATAGAGTTCTCACTGAGTTCATTTATTCTTCCCCTAAGTTCATTGAGCATCCTTATAACCATTGTTTTGAACTCTGCATCTGGTAGATGGCTCGTGTCCACTTTGTTCTTTTTCTGGAGCTTTGTTCTGTTCTTCAATGTGGTGTCCCGACCCGCAGGACCTAGTTATTGCGTAGAACCCGAGGAGGACCGCACCTTGAAGAGAACATGGGCGGGAGAAAAGAGTGGAGGCAAGACAGTGTTCTGATCAAGCCTCAAAATTTTATTTTCAAGTGGTTATATTTATACACTCAGGTGGAGAGGGCAGGGGCGGGACTGATCAGAGAGTATTTCGTTACAAGCTTATTGGCGACCGACCACCAGAGGAGGTGATTTCTGCCTGGCTGGTCAGAAACAGATGGGCTGTGTGAGAAGTTGCAGGCTCTCGCTCTGCAGGCAGGGGGAATGGGGATCAAAGACACGAGATAAGGCCGGCGCTTCCCAGTGCCCTGGCTGTCCAAATGGTCACAGATAGCAGAGTTTACTCAGGATGTGATTCTTATCTTTGGGTGCAGGCTTAAGGCTCCCGACATCTCCTCCCTTTCTTTTTTAGAAAGGTGGGCTTTGACCGAGAGAGGGAACAGAGGCCCGACTCCTCCCGTGAGCTTTTAATGAACTCACCAGCTATGGCTCTTGGTATCTTTTGGGGAGGAGAGGCAGAGCCGGTTTGTGTAAGATTAATATGATACCAACCTCTATGCAAGTCAGGCATGTTCTCAGGAAGGACTAGAGAAGGCACAGAAGGGCCCTTCCTTGCGGTGCTTTGCCCGTCACTCTGCTCGGTGCCCATACCTCTAGACCCTCCTCCAAGGGTGAGGTAGGCATGTCTCTAGTTTCATGCCGCCCCATGTGCGGGGGGGAGCTAGGCCTTAAAGAAGTCGATGCAGGCGCAGTGGTGTTTTAGAGGGGTTAAGATTTCTAGGGTGCCGGGGATCTTGCTCCACGTCGTCATCATCCTGAGTTGTCAAGTGGTGGTAGTGGACGGCAACAGCTGGTTTAACTAGTTGATCAACCTGTGCTTTAATAAAAGCAGTTAGTTTTTGCACTGCCCAGGGGCCAATCGACAGTAAAAGGAGGAGCCCTGCTAGAGGTCCGAGAATAGTAGGAAGTAGGGTGGACAGCCAGGGGGTGTTAGAGACCCAACTTTTATACCAGGCTTCGTCCTTTTCTCTTTGTTTTTGCCGGGTCTCCAGATTTTTCTTTATTTTTTCAATACTGTCTTGGACTAACCCAGTTTTATCTTTGTAAAAGCAACATTCTTCTTTAAGGGCAGCGCACAGACCGCCTTCTTTAAGAAATAGAAGGTCAAGACTGCGGCGATTTTGAAGAACTACCTCAGAAAGTGAAACAACAGATTCTTTAAGGTTATCAAGGCCTTCTTGCAGATTTTGAATGTCTTTATCTATGGCCAAGCTAAGGGTATGGAATTGTTGATTTGTAGTAATTATAGAGGCAATGCCGGTCCCTGCTCCTGTGGCCCCCAACCCCAAGAGGACTGCCAGAGTGATGGCAGTTACAGGTTCCCTTTTGACACGCGGGGCACTATGATAAAAGGGAATCAAATCTTCAGGAGGATGTATTGAGACCTTAGGTAGCAGCACAACTAAGACACAATATTCATGATTTTCTACCAATAACTGGGGGACAATAGATGGGGTTATTCCAAAAGAGCAAGCAAAATACATTCCTTGGGGAGCTACAAGGAAATGGTGTTGTGTTAGAGGCGTATGGGAGGTATTGCAAATAGGCAACAATTCAGGGGGAAGAAGCAATGAGGTACTATGAATGCAGAGGCCAATTCCTGATAATTGGGCCAATGTAAGCCCGAGAGAGGACTCAGAAAAAGGAGAGTCCACCCAGCGTGTCTGCCGTGAATCATTGGTATAGGTCATGTCTGGCGAGACAGTTGCAATGCCTTCATAAAAGGGAACAGGGGAAAAACACATCCAGCAATCCTCATAGGTCGAGGTGTTAAGGGACTGTGCAGTGGCATTAGCTAGGGCCTTTAGGGCCTCACCTGTGGAAAGCCTAACGGGGGGCAAACGGGCTTGATAGGCAGTGCTTTGGGGAGGGAGAGGAGTATTCTCCCAGAGGGGTGTTTGGGGGCTTTGCGGCCGAGACAGGGCTTTATTTGGGCCTAAAACAATTTTTGGTTCAGTATTAGGTGAGGAGCGAATTAGCTTCACCTTGAATGTGAACCCTGGATCTGTTCCACTTACATAGGCTCTCAGGCCCCATTCATGTCCCCTTGTCCATCCCTCAAGGGGTGCTCTTTTCCCTTTATCGGTAAAGGAAATAAGAAGGGGAGTGCACCATCCTTGGGTTGTATGTGCACTCTGGCATTCAGGGGTGGGTGTATTGTTACGCCGGGAGTTACTCCAACCCTTTTTAACGGTTATATAATCCCATGTAGAGACAGGGTGCCAGTAGGCGTCGCCAGTAGTTTCACATCCCCAGGAGGCACAAAAGGAGGAATCTCTGAATCCACATCGATAATTAAGGTTTCTACTTCTGTGCCCGCCTGGGCAGACATAAAAATCAGATTCTCTAAGAAAGGTCCTCCTACGGGGTGTATTACACCCTGCAGGGGCAAAAAATTGATCTTTCTGGTGGGGGCTACTAGGTGCCTTGGAAAGGGGGAGAAAAGTATCCGGGAGTCCCCAGGCTGGTGCGGCTCCGGCAGCTAGGCCGCATAGGTCTGGAGTAAGTGTAGGCCATGGGGTTGTACTTGCCAAAGTTGAGGTAGTATAAGCAATGTCACCCGCTTCATTGACGACAGTCCAAGTAAAGTTGAATATTCTATGCGCGATGCAGGAGGGCAGCAGAAACATGAGCAGAAGGAACATCATTCTGAAATTAAGCAGAGAAAGCTTCTCAGGGGCCACCCTGGGTAGGGTTAAATGGCTTAATTAGCCTGTCGGGTAGCCAGCGCGCGTTCTGTGCAGCTGAATCATAAATACAAGCATGTCCTTTTCCCCAGATTAATACTGGGTGGGGCCCATGCCATTGAGCGGTAAGTGGGTCCTTCCACAGGGCTGTAACAAAGTTTGACGCGGTTTGGGGGTGCCAGAAGCGGTCTGCAGCGGAGCGACCCGCATTGTCAAGAGACAAGAAATTTAAAACAAACAGGGCATGATTAAGAAGGGTTTTTTGTGTTCCTTTTTGGGGATATAGTAATCCCCCTGATGTGGCAAGTTTGGTTAGCATGGTCTTAAGGGTGAGGTGAGCTCTCTCTACTATACCCTGCCCCTGTGGGTTATAGGGAATACCTGTAACATGTTTGACCTGCATTTGAGCACAAAATTGTTTTAAAGAGGAACTAGTATACCCTGGGCCATTGTCTGTTTTTATAATCTTAGGTACCCCCAGGTGAGCAAAGCAGGCTATAAGATGGGACACAACATGTTTAGTAGCCTCACCTGTTTGGGCAGTAGCAAACAGGTAGCCACTAAATGTATCTATAGTTACATGGAGGTATTTCAACGTACCAAAGGAAGGGTAATGGGTCACGTCCATTTGCCACAGTTCTCCAGGAATTAGGCCCCTGGGATTAACCCCAAGATGTGGTTCCGGAAGGAAGGTGACACAAGTTTTACAACCTTTTACAATGTCTCTGGCCTGTTCCCTAGTAATTTTAAACATGTGTCTCAGGGTATTAGCATTGAGGTGATGCAGAGTATGGGCTTTCTTTGCTTCAGCCAGGGGATCTGTAAATGAAATGGCCACTAGGCGAGTAGCCTGGTCCACCCGATCATTGCCTTTTGACAAAGGACCGGGTAGACCTGAGTGAGCGCGAATGTGTCCAATAAAGAATGGATGTTTTCTGTTCACAATTAGCTGCTGTAGGGTGGCAAAAAGTTGAGAAGCGGCGGAGGATGGCTTGATTAAGGGAACTGTTTCTAAGTTACGAACAGCATTTACTACGTAAGCACTGTCAGAATACAGGTTAAAGGGAGTAGTAGGCAGCTTGGTAAAAACAGCAATTACAGCTTGTAATTCCACCAATTGTGCAGAGGTATAAGTTGTTTGAAAGCAGCTAATCTCCCCATTGATGTCGAAGGCGGCCCGGCCATTTGAGGAGCCGTCGACAAAAACTAGAGTAGCCTGGGGCAATGGTTGGTTCTTTGTAACTTGGGGGAAAACCACTGCTGTGGTAGTTAAGAACTGAACCAGTCTATTGGCAGGGTAGTGGTTATCAAACTTCCCAGGATACGAGGTGCACGTTAAAGCCCATTCCGGGTCAAACTGTTCTAGCCAATGTCTCTGGGCTTTATCATAGGGGGTCACAATAATGTCAGGTTCTTTGCCAAATATTCTTATTGCTGAGAGCCGTCCTAGGCGAATTAAACTGCAAACCAAGGAAGGATAAGACGGTAGGACCTTTGAGGGGGTAGCAGAGAGATGTACCCAGAATAAGGGGTCACCCTGCCAGAGTAGGCCAGTGGGCGTGAAGGCGGTGGGCAGAACAAGAAACCACAGTGATTGTAGGGGATCAAAGTACCCTGAGAACTGTTGTTCGATAGCCTCCTCTACCAGGGAGAGAGCCTGTGAAGCTTCTTTTGTTAGGGAACGTAGGGAAGCGGGATTAGGGTCTCCTTGTAAAATCTCAAACAACGGTTTAAGATCCCCTGTGGTTAATTTTAAGTAAGGGCGAAGCCAGTTAATGTCTCCCAACAGCTTTTGAAAATCATTCAATGTTTTTAGAGATGAAGTTTTGAATTGAGTTTTTTGTGACATTACCCGGTTGGCGTGCAGTTCAAACCCCAAAAAAAGTAAGGGGGGTTGAGTTTGTACCTTTTCAGGGGCAATAACAAACCCTCTTTTGCTCAATGCAGCAATTAGTTCCTGGGTGACCTGATGAGTCAATTGTGGGGAGGGACCTGCTACAAGAATATCATCCATGTAATGTACAATATAAAGAGTAGAGTAACAGACCCTGAATGGGTCTATTGTTTGGGCCACGTATTTTTGACACAAAGTAGGGCTGTTTGCCATCCCCTGGGGGAGAACCCGCCACTGAAAGCGGGGTGTTGGTCCAACATGATTGGTAATGGGGATACTAAAAGCAAAACGTGGGCGATCATCAGGGTGCAAAGGTATAGAGAAAAAGCAATCCTTGAGATCAATGACAATTTTAAAGAACTTGTTGGGAATAGCAACGGGGGAAGGCAGCCCAGGCTGTAAGGGCCCCATGATTTGCATTGTTTTATTAACTTCTCTTAGGTCCTGTAAAAGCCTCCAGGTACCATTCTTTTTTTGAATAACGAAAATGGGGGTATTCCAAGGAGAGGTAGAGGGCTCTAAATGGCCAGCCTTTAATTGTTCCTGCACTAAACGGAGGGCGGCCGAAATCTTATAAGAGGGGAGGGGCCACTGATCAACCCAGACAGGATCCCCTGATTTCCAATGGATCTTATCCGCCTGGGGTGCAGGAGGATCAGTAACCCTTATGAAAAATGCTCCTTATACCCTAGACCATGACGGTTTGTTTTTGAGGTGGTCTCAATGGGTGAGTTAATTCCCTGATTAGATTTTCCAAGTCCTTTACCAGGTATGAACCCAGATTGTAACATTTGTTTGGTGACCACCTCGTTAGGGCTGCATAATATTGCCCCCATTTGTGCCAAAATATCTCTCCCCCACAAGTTAACAGGTAGACCTGGGACCACAAAGGGTTGGATTTGACCAGAGTTTCCTTCTCCATCTGACCACATAAGAATCTTGCTACTCTGTAGGGTATTATGAGATTGGCCAATACCTTGAAGGTGGGTGGAGGAGGGCTGTAACGGCCAAGAGGAGGGCCAATGTTCTTGGGAAAGAACAGTGGAATCTGCACCCGAATCAAGTAAGCCCTCAAAAGACTTTCCATCTATAGACAGCATGAGAAGGGGTCGCTCCTTGGTAAGGGGTTGGACCCAGTATGCATCCGAGGACCCAGGATTTGAAGCACCGCGGTGACCCCCCCTATGAGGGAGCCCCTTTGTAAAAGGCACAGGGAGTGCTTGAGCAATTCTTTGGCCGGGAGAAATATTTAAAGGCCCTTTCGTGGCCGCCGCCAGGACCTTTATTTCCCCCTCATAGTCAGCATCTACTACCGAGGGAAAGATGGTAATACCAGATAAAGTGGCTGAGGCCCGTCCCAGAATTAGGAAGTATGTTCCAGAAGGGGGAGGACCGAAGACCCCAGTATTAATGACTTGGGGCCCATCCTCAGGTATTAATATTGTACCGGAGGTGGCACAGAGGTCCAATCCTGCGCTGCCTGGGGTGGCTCGTTGGAGGGTGCCTGGTTGTTCGGCTGTCGGGGCCCCGTAGCCGGGAGGAATTGGATGGGCATTGGGCCCCGGGGCTGGGCCCTCTTCCCGTTTCCCGACAAGGGAAGAAGTGGGTTGCCCGCGACATCAGTTTTAGAGCGGCACTCACTAGCCCAATGCTTCCCTCTCTTACAGCGCGGGCAAAATCCCGGAGCGCGGAGTACGGGAACAGGAACTGTAGGGGGAGCTAAGATCTGCCCGGTACAGGGAAGTGAGCATTGTCGGGCAACATGTCCAGGTTGTCCGCAGCGGAAGCAACACCGAGCGGCAATGGGGGTATTTTGGGGAACAGGAGTGTTACTATTAGCATGTTGCATTACAGCCCCGATGGTCAACTTTATTTGATGGGCGGTGGAATCGACATCATTGCACAAGCGAATCATCCCATGAATATCGAGATTTCGGATGTGCCCCTTTAAAGCCGCTTTACAGGCAGCATTAGCATTTTCATAAGCAAGCTGTTTTACAAGTTTCCCTTCCCCGTCTTCTGGCCCTAGGACGCGCTCCGCAGTTTCCTGCAAACGTGCAACGAACTGGGAGAAAGGTTCATGGGTCCCCTGAACTATTTTGCTCAAGGGCGTGGTGACCGAACCTTTTGGAGGAATGGCTCTCCAGGCCCCGATAGCGGCGGCCGCTGTTTGACTAAGGATCCCAGCGGACAAGCTGCGTTGTTTACACTCAGAGGCAAAGTCTCCCCTCCCACATATCTTATCAGCAGTCCAGGTGGCCATGGGAGACCGGGGATTTTTCTGGTTGCGCATTGCCTGAGTTTCCCCCCTATCAAGAAATTCTGCTTTCCAAGTTAAAAATTCTCCCCTACTCAGCACAGATTGGGCCACTTTTATCCATTCTCCCGGCAACAGAAAGCCATCGCCAGGCAAACTTTCAAGTATGGACAAGGTAAAGGGAGCTGTGAGGCCATAGCTCTTTATAGCACTGTGTAAATCTTTGACAGTTTTAAATTTTATCCGTTCTACAGTAGGCAAAAGGTTCTGATAGTCTCCCTCATTTTCAGAATCGTTATGTGGGCTTTTCCCTTCTTCCTCAGATTGTGCCACATCCTCACAAGCTGGGTCATCAGGTGTGCTGGCTCTAGAGGCCTCTTGGGCGTCAGTAGACGCCTTCTGAGTTGTATCCGGGTCCTGTGAGGGTTTGGTACCGGATCGAGTCATGATGGGGAAAACAAAGGGGTTGGCTCGGGGTCCCTTAGGGGGCTTAGATTGAGGCCCCGAAAAAATAGAATTTTGTAGAGCGGAGACTTCTAATTGTAGATTAGCCAATTCACTCTGTAAAGTAAAGACGCCTTTGAGGCTTTGAATTTGTTGTTGCAGTTGTTTCTTTGTCTCCAAAAAGGGGTCAAGAACCGCCTGAGGGATATGGAGGGGGTTGTAAGGAGGGGGGCACGTGGCAGGCCTCCCTGCAGCAAAAAAGGTATGAGATGAAGGCCAAACAGGCTCATGATATTTGGCGGCCTCGTCCTCCAGAACAGTTGCATCTCCGGGATCAAGGGGTTCAGGGCCGGGTTTTGGGATTATGGGGTATATTTGAGAATAAGGGCCTCCAGACGGAGACGAGGGCTCTATGTCCACGACTACAGAAGGACAGGGGGAAGAGGTAGCTCCACCTTTAACGGATGGGGGGCGAGAGAGCTGTTTGAGCGTTTCAGTGGCTACCGATAGCAGCTGTCTCTTATTACTATCAGTTTCGGCCCCTTCAATGATATCTCGAATGAGTCCCCAATAACTGAGACAACTAACGGGGACAGCATTTGGTCCCTCTTTTTCTAGTAATCCATTTAAATCTTTTCCTACTTTTGCCAACTCAAGGGATGAATATCTGGGCCGCTAAGAATGAACCACGGACATTTTTCATCAACAAAACAGAAAAAACTAACCAAATCCTTTTTCTTAACCCTAACTCCTCTCTCCCTTAACGACTTCTTTATCTCTTTGATAAAGGTCTCCTCTCTGGAGATTGAATGGCCCATGTTTAAAAATGGGACAGCAATGACTTACCCGCCGTTCCGACGTCTGGGGGTCGCAGTCGCCGGGAAGGCACTCCTAGTTGCGTGCACGCCTTTTACTTGTTGCGCTGTCCGGTGAAGGTCCGTGCCTCGAGCCCCACGTTGGGCGCCACTTGTCCCGACCCGCAGGACTTAGTTATTGCGTAGAACCCGAGGAGGACCGCACCTTGAAGAGAACATGGGCGGGAGAAAAGAGTGGAGGCAAGACAGTGTTCTGATCAAGCCTCAAAATTTTATTTTCAAGTGGTTATATTTATACACTCAGGTGGAGAGGGCAGGGGCGGGACTGATCAGAGAGTATTTCGTTACAAGCTTATTGGCGACCACCAGAGAAGGTGATTTCTGCCTGGCTGGTCAGAAACAGATGGGCTGTGTGAGAAGTTGCAGGCTCTCGCTCTGCAGGCAGGGGAATGGGGATCAAAGACACGAGATAAGGCCGGCGCTTCCCACTGCCCTGGCTGTCCAAATGGTCACAGATAGCAGAGTTTACTCAGGATGTGATTCTTATCTTTGGGTGCAGGCTTAAGGCTCCCGACATGGACCCCTGGTCTACCAGAGAAGGCAGGCCGCTCCCAGCACCTCCACCTTCCCGGAGTGTGGACACCGAGCGTTCCAGAGCCACAATTCAGCAGGATATCTTTTCATCCCAGAGGCCCCGGGGCTCCTTCCTAAGGCCTCTGCTCCTTCCTGCTTTCCGCATTGGAAATCTGACTTCGGGACGGAAGCAGACACCTCCCTCTCAATCACCTTTCTGCCTGGGATGGTCGTAATGGTCCCCGTGTACGCATTGAAAATGAAGAAATGAAAGGCTCAAAGAGGTGATCGCAAAGCTCAAGAGGCACGGAGGCCGAAATCAGACCCACGGCTGTCTGCAGTGTCCCCAACTGACCTCTTTCCAGCGGGTGACGGCCTCCAGGGACGGAGGGGCCAAAGCATCCCTGGGTACGCTGTCTGTGGGTGGCCTGGAGCTCTGCACGAGGATACAGAGAGCA
>NW_024354911.1:76440-115141 GCF_902729225.1 Pteropus medius
CGGAGAGGGGCCAAAGCATCCCTGGGTACGCTGTCTGTGGTGGCTCCAGCTCTGCACGAGGATACAGAGAGCAATGAGACGTCGTTTGTACCTCTACGGGCTCAAAGTGTCAGTGAGTGCTTCTGCAACTTCTGTACCGCCGTACCCGCAGACGACCGAGCATCGCCCTCAGAGCCCCGAGGCGCCGGGAGGGCCGTGAATTTGCCGCAAGTGAGCCGTATCTCGGAAGTCTGCAGTTCCGGCTAAAAATGGACGTCACTAGAGAGCTTTTTGCCAAATCTACCATATACATATATATGCATATATATGTTAATCTATATGCATATATATGTATATGGTGGATTTTCGAAGGAAACCTGCGTGGACCCCTGGTCTACCACAGAAGACAGGCCGCTCCTAGCACCTCCACCTCCCCGCAGTGGGGACACCATGCCCAGAGCCACAATTCAGCAGGATCTCTTTTCATCCCAGAGGCCCCGGGGTTCCTTCCTAAGGCCTCTGCTCCTTCCTGCTTTCCGCATTGGAAATCAGACTTCGGGACGGAAGCAGACACCTCCCTCTCCCTCACCTTTCTGCCTGGGATGGTCGTAATGGTCCTCGTGTACGCATTGAAAAGGAAGAAATGAAAGGCTCAAAGAGGTGATCGCAAAGCTCAAGAGGCACGGAGGCCGAAATCAGACCCACCGCTGTCTGCAGTGTCCCCAACTGACCTCTTTCCAGCGGGTGACGGCCTCCAGGGACGGAGGGGCCAAAGCATCCCTGGGTACGCTGTCTGTGGTGTACCTGAGCCTGCACGAGGATACAGAGAGCAATGAGACGTCGTTTGTACCTCTAGGCTCAAAGTGTCAGTGAGGCTCAAGAATCCTTGTACCTCGCCCCTCGCGAGACGAGACCGAAAGCATCGCCTCAGAGCCCCGAGGCGCCGCGAGGGCCGTGAATTTGCCGCAAGTGAGCCGTATCTCGAAAGTCTGCAGTTCCGGCTCAAAATGGACGTCACTAGAGAGCTTTTTGTCAGATCTACCATATACATATATATGCATATATATGTTCATCTATATGCATATATATGTATATGGTGGATTTTCGAAGGAAACCTGTGTGGACCCCTGGTCTACCAGAGAAGGCAGGCCGCTCCCAGCACCTCCACCTTCCTGGAGTGTGGACACCGGGCGTTCCAGAGCCACAATTCAGCAGGATCTCTTTTCATCCCAGAGGCCCCGGGGCTCCTTCCTAAGGCCTCTGCTCCTTCCTGCTTTCCGCATTGGAAATCAGACTTCGGGACGGAAGCAGACACCTCCCTCTCCCTCACCTTTCTGCCTGGGATGGTCGTAATGGTCCCCGTGTACGCATTGAAAAGGAAGAAATGAAAGGCTCAAAGAGGTGATCGCAAAGCTCAAGAGGCACGGAGGCCGAAATCAGACCCACGGCCGTCTGCAGTGTCCCCCAACTGACCTCTTTCCAGCGGGTGACGGCCTCCAGGGACGGAGGGGCCAAAGCATCCCTGGGTACGCTGTCTGTGGGTGGCCTGGAGCTCTGCACGAGGATACAGAGAGCAATGAGACGTCGTTTGTACCTCTAGGGGCTCAAAGTGTCAGTGAGTGCTTCCGCAGCTTCTGTACCCCCGTCCCCGCAGACGACCGAGCATCGCCCTCAGAGCCCCGAGGCGCCGGGAGGGCCGTGAATTTGTCGCAAGTGAGCCGTATCTCGGAAGTCTTCAGTTCAGGCTCAAAATGGACGTCAGTAGAGTGCTTTTTGCCAGATCTCCCCTAGATATATCTATATGTATATCTGTATCTGAATCTATAGATATCTCTATATCTCTATCTCTCTCTCTTTCTCTCTCCCTCTCACTCTCTCTCTCTATCTACCTATCTATCTATGTATCTATCTATTTCTCTCACTCTTTCTATATATATATTCATATATACATATATATATATCTATCTATATATCTATATATATATATATCTATATATATATATAGTGATTTTTAAAACAAAAGGCTGTATTTTCCTTAGACGTTTGAGATAATGCAGGCCGCTCCCAGCACCTCCACCTTCCCGGAGTGTGGACACCGGGCGTTCAAGAGCCACAATTCAGCAGGATCTCTTTTCATCCCAGAGGCCCCGGGGCTCCTTCCTAAGGCCTCTGCTCCTTCCTGCTTTCCGCATTGGAAATCAGACTTCAGGTCGGAAGCAGACACCTTCCTCTCCCTCACCTTTCTGCCTGGGATGGTCGTAATGGTCCCCGTGTACGCATTCAAAATGAAGAAATGAAAGGCTCAAAGAGGTGATCGCGAAGCTCAAGAGGCACGGAGGCCGAAATCAGACCCACAGCTGTTTGCAGTGTCCCCCAACTGACCTCTTTCCAGCGGGTGACGGCCTCCAGGGACGGAGGGGCCAAAGCATCCCTGGGTACGCTGTCTGTGGGTGGCCTGGAGCTCTGCACGAGGATACAGAGAGGAATGAGGCGTCGTTTGTACCTCTAGGGGCTCAAAGTGTCAGTGAGTGCTTCCGCAACTTCCGTACCCCCGTACCCGCAGACGACCGAGCATCGCCCTCAGAGCCCCGAGGCGCCGGGAGGGCCGTGAATTTGCCGCAAGTGAGCCGTATCTCGAAAGTCTGCAGTTCCGGCTCAAAATGGACGTCACTAGAGAGCTTTTTGCCAGATCTACCATATACATATATATGCATACATATGTTCATCTATATGCATATATATGTATATGGTGGATTTTCGAAGGAAACCTGTGTGGACCCTGGTCTACCAGAGAAGAGAGGCCGCTCCCAGCACCTCCACCTCCCCGGAGTGTGGACACTGGGCGATACAGAGCCACAATTCAGCAAGATCTCTTTTCATCCCAGAGGCCCCGGGGCTCCTTCCTAAGGCCTCTGCTCCTTCCTGCTTTCCGCATTGGAAATCAGACTTCGGGACGGAAGCAGACCCCTCCCTCTCCCTCACCTTTCTGCCTGGGATGGTCGTAATGGTCCCCGTGTACGCATTGAAAATGAAGAAATGAAAGGCTCAAAGAGGTGATCGCAAAGCTCAAGAGGCACGGAGGCCGAAATCAGAACCACGGCTGTCTGCGGTGTCCCCCAACTGCCCTCTTTCCAGCGGGTGACGGCCTCCAGGGACGGAGGGGCCAAAGCATCCCTGGGTACGCTGTCTGTGGGTGGCCTGGAGCTCTGCACGAGGATACAGAGAGCAATGAGACGTCGTTTGTACCACTAGGGGATCAAAGTGTCAGTGAGTGCTTCCGCAACTTCTGTACCCCCGTCCCCGCAGACGACCGAGCATCGCCCTCAGAGCCCCGAGGCGCCGGGAGGGCCGTGAATTTGCCGCAAGTGAGCCGTATCTCGGAAGTCTGCAGTTCCGGCTCAAAATGGACGCCACTAGAGAGCTTTTTGCCAGATCTACCATATACATATATATGCATATATATGTTCATCTATATGCATATATATGTATATGGTGGATTTTCGAAGGAAACCTGTGTGGACCCCTGGTCCACCAGAGGAGACAGGCCGCTCCCATCACCTCCACCTCCCCGGAGTGTGGACACTGGGCGTTCCAGAGCCACAATTCAGCATGATCTCTTTTCATCCCAGAGGCCCCGGGGCTCCTTCCTAAGGCCTTGGCTCCTTCCCGCTTTCCGCAGTGGAAATCAGACTTCAGGACGGAAGTAGACACCTCCCTCTCCCTCACCTTTCTGCCTGGGATGGTCGTAATGGTCCCCGTGTACGCATTGAAAAGGAAGAAATGAAAGGCTCAAAGAGGTGATCGCAAAGCTCAAGAGGCACGGAGTCCGAAATCAGACCCACGGCTGTCTGCAGTGTCCCCCAACTGACCTCTTTCCATCGGGCGACGGCCTCCAGGGACGGAGGGGCCAAAGCATCCCTGGGTACGCTGTCTGTGGGTGGCCTGGAGCTCTGCACGAGGATACAGAGAGCAATGAGACGTCGTTTGTACCTCTAGGCTCAGTGTCAGTGAGTGCTTCAACTTCTGTACTCGCCCTCAAGAGATCGAAGCATCACCAGAGCTCCCGAGGCCGAGGTCGTGAATTTGCCTAGTGGTTTTAGATTCCTCGAAGTCTGCAGTTCCGGCTCAAAATGGACGTCACTAGAGAGCTTTTTGCCAGATCTACCATATACACATATATGCATATATATGTTCATCTATATGCATATATGTGTATATGGTGGATTTTCGAAGGAAACCTGTGTGGACCCCTGGTCTACCAGAGAAGGCAGGCCGCTCCCAGCACCTCCACCTTCCCGGAGTGTGGACACCGGGCGTTCCAGAGCCACAATTCAGCAGGATCTCTTTTCATCCCAGAGGCCCCGGGGCTCCTTCCTAAGACCTCCGCTCCTTCCTGCTTTCCGCATTGGAAATCAGACTTCGGGACGGAAGCAGACACCTCCCTCTCCCTCACCTTTCTGCCTGGAATGGTCGTAATGGTCCCCGTGTACGCATTGAAAAGGAAGAAATGAAAGGCTCAAAGAGGTGATCGCAAAGCTCAAGAGGCACGGAGGCCGAAATCAGACCCACCGCTGTCTGCAGTGTCCCCAACTGACCTCTTTCCAGCGGGTGACGGCCTCCAGGGACGGAGGGGCCAAAGCATCCCTGGGTACGCTGTCTGTGGGTGGCCTGGAGCTCTGCACGAGGATACAGAGAGCAATGAGACGTCGTTTGTACCACTAGGGGATCAAAGTGTCAGTGAGTGCTTCCGCAACTTCTGTACCCCAGTCCCCGCAGACGACCGAGCATCGCCCTCAGAGCCCCCAGGCGCCGGGAGGGCCGTGATTTTGCCGCAAGTGAGCCGTATCTCGGAAGTCTGCAGTTCCGGCTCAAAATGGACGTCACTAGAGAGCTTTTTGCCAGATCTACCATATACATATATATGCATATATATGTTCATCTACATGCATATATATGTATATGGTGGATTTTCGAAGGAAACCTGTGTGGACCTGTCCCGACCCGCAGGACCTAGTTATTGCGTAGAACCCGAGGAGGACCGCACCTTGAAGAGAACATGGGCGGGAGAAAAGAGTGGAGGCAAGACAGTGTTCTGATCAAGCCTCAAAATTTTATTTTCAAGTGGTTATATTTATACACTCAGGTGGAGAGGGCAGGGGCGGGACTGATCAGAGAGTATTTCGTTACAAGCTTATTGGCGACCACCAGAGAAGGTGATTTCTGCCTGGCTGGTCAGAAACAGATGGGCTGTGTGAGAAGTTGCAGGCTCTCGCTCTGCAGGCAGGGGAATGGGGATCAAAGACACGAGATAAGGCCGGCGCTTCCCAGTGCCCTGGCTGTCCAAATGGTCACAGATAGCAGAGTTTACTCAGGATGTGATTCTTATCTTTGGGTGCAGGCTTAAGGCTCCCGACATCTCCTCCCTTTCTTTTTTAGAAAGGTGGGCTTTGACCGAGAGAGGGAACAGAGGCCCGACTCCTCCCGTGAGCTTTTAATGAACTCACCAGCTATGGCTCTTGGTATCTTTTGGGGAGGAGAGGCAGAGCCGGTTTGTGTAAGATTAATATGATACCAACCTCTATGCAAGTCAGGCATGTTCTCAGGAAGGACTAGAGAAGGCACAGAAGGGCCCTTCCTTGCGGTGCTTTGCCCGTCACTCTGCTCGGTGCCCATACCTCTAGACCCTCCTCCAAGGGTGAGGTAGGCATGTCTCTAGTTTCATGCCGCCCCATGTGCGGGGGGGAGCTAGGCCTTAAAGAAGTCGATGCAGGCGCAGGGGTGTATTAGAGGGGTTAAGATTTCTAGGGTGCCGGGGATCTTGCTCCACGTCGTCATCATCCTGAGTTGTCAAGTGGTGGTAGTGGACGGCAACAGCTGGTTTAACTAGTTGATCAACCTGTGCTTTAATAAAAGCAGTTAGTTTTTGCACTGCCCAGGGGCCAATCGACAGTAAAAGGAGGAGCCCTGCTAGAGGTCCGAGAATAGTAGGAAGTAGGGTGGACAGCCAGGGGGTGTTAGAGACCCAACTTTTATACCAGGCTTCGTCCTTTTCTCTTTGTTTTTGCCGGGTCTCCAGATTTTTCTTTATTTTTTCAATACTGTCTTGGACTAACCCAGTTTTATCTTTGTAAAAACAACATTCTTCTTTAAGGGCAGCGCACAGACCGCCTTCTTTAAGAAATAGAAGGTCAAGACCGCGGCGATTTTGAAGAACTACCTCAGAAAGTGAAACAACAGATTCTTTAAGGTTATCAAGGCCTTCTTGCAGATTTTGAATGTCTTTATCTATGGCCAAGCTAAGGGTATGGAATTGTTGATTTGTAGTAATTATAGAGGCAATGCCGGTTCCTGCTCCGGTGGCCCCCAACCCCAAGAGGACTGCCAGAGTGATGGCAGTTACAGGTTCCCTTTTGACACGCGGGGCACTATGATAAAAGGGAATCAAATCTTCAGGAGGATGTATTGAGACCTTAGGTAGCAGCACAACTAAGACACAATATTCATGATTTTCTACCAATAACTGGGGGACAATAGACGGGGTTATTCCAAAAGAGCAAGCAAAATACATTCCTTGGGGAGCTACAAGGAAATGGTGTTGTGTTAGAGGCGTATGGGAGGTATTGCAAATAGGCAACAATTCAGGGGGAAGAAGCAATGAGGTACTATGAATGCAGAGGCCAATTCCTGACAATTGGGCCAATGTAAGCCCGGGAGAGGACTCAGAAAAAGGAGAGTCCACCCAGCGTGTCTGCCGTGAATCATTGGTATAGGTCATGTCTGGCGAGACAGTTGCAATGCCTTCATAAAGAGGGGGAACAGGGGAAAAACACATCCAGCAATCCTCATAGGTCGAGGTGTTAAGGGACTGTGCAGTGGCATTAGCTAGGGCCTTTAGGGCCTCACCTGTGGAAAGCCTAACGGGGGGCAAACGGGCTTGATAGGCAGTGCTTTGGGGAGGGAGAGGAGTATTCTCCCAGAGGGGTGTTTGGGGGCTTTGCGGCCGAGACAGGGCTTTATTTGGGCCTAAAACAATTTTTGGTTCAGTATTAGGTGAGGAGCGAATTAGCTTCACCTTGAATGTGAACCCTGGATCTGTTCCACTTACATAGGCTCTCAGGCCCCATTCATGTCCCCTTGTCCATCCCTCAAGGGGTGCTCTTTTCCCTTTATCGGTAAAGGAAATAAGAAGGGGAGTGCACCATCCTTGGGTTGTATGTGCACTCTGGCATTCAGGGGTGGGTGTATTGTTACGCCGGGAGTTACTCCAACCCTTTTTAACGGTTATATAATCCCATGTAGAGACAGGGTGCCAGTAGGCGTCGCCAGTAGTTTCACATCCCCAGGAGGCACAAAAGGAGGAATCTCTGAATCCACGTCGATAATTAAGGTTTCTACTTCTGTGCCCGCCTGGGCAGACATAAAAATCAGATTCTCTAAGAAAGGTCCTCCTACGGGGTGTATTACACCCTGCAGGGGCAAAAAATTGATCTCTCTGGTGGGGGCTACTAGGTGCCTTGGAAAGGGGGAGAAAAGTATCCGGGAGTCCCCAGGCTGGTGCGGCTCCGGCAGCTAGGCCGCATAGGTCTGGAGTAAGTGTAGGCCATGGGGTTGTACTTGCCAAAGTTGAGGTAGTATAAGCAATGTCACCCGCTTCATTGACGACAGTCCAAGTAAAGTTGAATATTCTATGCGCGATGCAGGAGGGCAGCAGAAACATGAGCAGAAGGAACATCATTCTGAAATTAAGCAGAGAAAGCTTCTCAGGGGCCACCCTGGGTAGGGTTAAATGGCTTAATTAGCCTGTCGGGTAACCAGCGCGCGTTCTGTGCAGCTGAATCATAAATACAAGCATGTCCTTTTCCCCAGATTAATACTGGGTGGGGCCCATGCCATTGAGCGGTAAGTGGGTCCTTCCACAGGGCTGTAACAAAGTTTGACGCGGTTTGGGGGTGCCAGAAGCGGTCTGCAGCGGAGCGACCCGCATTGTCAAGAGACAAGAAATTTAAAACAAACAGGGCATGATTAAGAAGGGTTTTTTGTGTTCCTTTTTGGGGATATAGTAATCCCCCTGATGTGGCAAGTTTGGTTAGCATGGTCTTAAGGGTGAGGTGAGCTCTCTCTACTATACCCTGCCCCTGTGGGTTATAGGGAATACCTGTAACATGTTTGACCTGCATTTGAGCACAAAATTGTTTTAAAGAGGAACTAGTATACCCTGGGCCATTGTCTGTTTTTATAATCTTAGGTACCCCCAGGTGAGCAAAGCAGGCTATAAGATGGGACACAACATGTTTAGTAGCCTCACCTGTTTGGGCAGTAGCAAACAGGTAGCCACTAAATGTATCTATAGTTACATGGAGGTATTTCAACGTACCAAAGGAAGGGTAATGGGTCACGTCCATTTGCCACAGTTCTCCAGGAATTAGGCCCCTGGGATTAACCCCAAGATGTGGTTCCGGAAGGAAGGTGACACAAGTTTTACAACCTTTTACAATGTCTCTGGCCTGTTCCCTAGTAATTTTAAACATGTGTCTCAGGGTATTAGCATTGAGGTGATGCAGAGTATGGGCTTTCTTTGCTTCAGCCAGGGGATCTGTAAATGAAATGGCCACTAGGCGAGTAGCCTGGTCCACCCGATCATTGCCTTTTGACAAAGGACCGGGTAGACCTGAGTGAGCGCGAATGTGTCCAATAAAGAATGGATGTTTTCTGTTCACAATTAGCTGCTGTAGGGTGGCAAAAAGTTGAGAAGCGGCGGAGGATGGCTTGATTAAGGGAACTGTTTCTAAGGTACGAACAGCATTTACTACGTAAGCACTGTCAGAATACAGGTTAAAGGGAGTAGTAGGCAGCTTGGAAAAAACAGCAATTACAGCTTGTAATTCCACCAATTGTGCAGAGGTATAAGTTGTTTGAAAGCAGCTAATCTCCCCATTGATGTCGAAGGCGGCCCGGCCATTTGAGGAGCCGTCGACAAAAACTAGAGTAGCCTGGGGCAATGGTTGGTTCTTTGTAACTTGGGGGAAAACCACTGCTGTGGTAGTTAAGAACTGAACCAGTCTATTGGCAGGGTAGTGGTTATCAAACTTCCCAGGATACGAGGTGCACGTTAAAGCCCATTCCGGGTCAAACTGTTCTAGCCAATGTCTCTGGGCTTTATCATAGGGGGTCACAATAATGTCAGGTTCTTTGCCAAATATTCTTATTGCTGAGAGCCGTCCTAGGCGAATTAAACTGCAAACCAAGGAAGGATAAGACGGTAGGACCTTTGAGGGGGTAGCAGAGAGATGTACCCAGAATAAGGGGTCACCCTGCCAGAGTAGGCCAGTGGGCGTGAAGGCGGTGGGCAGAACAAGAAACCACAGTGATTGTAGGGGATCAAAGTACCCTGAGAACTGTTGTTCGATAGCCTCCTCTACCAGGGAGAGAGCCTGTGAAGCTTCTTTTGTTAGGGAACGTAGGGAAGCGGGATTAGGGTCTCCTTGTAAAATCTCAAACAACGGTTTAAGATCCCCTGTGGTTAATTTTAAGTAAGGGCGAAGCCAGTTAATGTCTCCCAACAGCTTTTGAAAATCATTCAATGTTTTTAGAGATGAAGTTTTGAATTGAGTTTTTTGTGACATTACCCGGTTGGCGTGCAGTTCAAACCCCAAAAAAAGTAAGGGGGGTTGAGTTTGTACCTTTTCAGGGGCAATAACAAACCCTCTTTTGCTCAATGCAGCAATTAGTTCCTGGGTGACCTGATGAGTCAATTGTGGGGAGGGACCTGCTACAAGAATATCATCCATGTAATGTACAATATAAAGAGTAGAGTAACAGACCCTGAATGGGTCTATTGTTTGGGCCACGTATTTTTGACACAAAGTAGGGCTGTTTGCCATCCCCTGGGGGAGAACCCGCCACTGAAAGCGGGGTGTTGGTCCAACATGATTGGTAATGGGGATACTAAAAGCAAAACGTGGGCGATCATCAGGGTGCAAAGGTATAGAGAAAAAGCAATCCTTGAGATCAATGACAATTTTAAAGAACTTGTTGGGAATAGCAACGGGGGAAGGCAGCCCAGGCTGTAAGGGCCCCATGATTTGCATTGTTTTATTAACTTCTCTTAGGTCCTGTAAAAGCCTCCAGGTACCATTCTTTTTTTGAATAACGAAAATGGGGGTATTCCAAGGAGAGGTAGAGGGCTCTAAATGGCCAGCCTTTAATTGTTCCTGCACTAAACGGAGGGCGGCCGAAATCTTATAAGAGGGGAGGGGCCACTGATCAACCCAGACAGGATCCCCTGATTTCCAATGGATCTTATCCGCCTGGGGTGCAGGAGGATCAGTAACCCTTATGAAAAATGCTCCTTATACCCTAGACCATGACGGTTTGTTTTTGAGGTGGTCTCAATGGGTGAGTTAATTCCCTGATTAGATTTTCCAAGTCCTTTACCAGGTATGAACCCAGATTGTAACATTTGTTTGGTGACCACCTCGTTAGGGCTGCATAATATTGCCCCCATTTGTGCCAAAATATCTCTCCCCCACAAGTTAACAGGTAGACCTGGGACCACAAAGGGTTGGATTTGACCAGAGTTTCCTTCTCCATCTGACCACGTAAGAATCTTGCTACTCTGTAGGGTATTATGAGATTGGCCAATACCTTGAAGGTGGGTGGAGGAGGGCTGTAACGGCCAAGAGGAGGGCCAATGTTCTTGGGAAAGAACAGTGGAATCTGCACCCGAATCAAGTAAGCCCTCAAAAGACTTTCCATCTATAGACAGCATGAGAAGGGGTCGCTCCTTGGTAAGGGGTTGGACCCAGTATGCATCCGAGGACCCGGGATTTGAAGCACCGCGGTGACCCCCCCTATGAGGGAGCCCCTTTGTAAAAGGCACAGGGAGTGCTTGAGCAATTCTTTGGCCGGGAGAAATATTTAAAGGCCCTTTCGTGGCCGCCGCCAGGACCTTTATTTCCCCCTCATAGTCAGCATCTACTACCGAGGGAAAGATGGTAATACCAGATAAAGTGGCTGAGGCCCGTCCCAGAATTAGGAAGTATGTTCCAGAAGGGGGAGGACCGAAGACCCCAGTATTAATGACTTGGGGCCCATCCTCAGGTATTAATATTGTACCGGAGGTGGCACAGAGGTCCAATCCTGCGCTGCCTGGGGTGGCTCGTTGGAGGGTGCCTGGTTGTTTGGCTGTCGGGGCCCCGTAGCCGGGAGGAATTGGATGGGCATTGGGCCCCGGGGCTGGGCCCTCTTCCCGTTTCCCGACAAGGGAAGAAGTGGGTTGCCTGCGACATCAGTTTTAGAGCGGCACTCACTAGCCCAATGCTTCCCTCTCTTACAGCGCGGGCAAAATCCCGGAGCGTGGAGTACGGGAACAGGAACTGTAGGGGGAGCTAAGATCTGCCCGGTACAGGGAAGTGAGCATTGTCGGGCAACATGTCCAGGTTGTCCGCAGCGGAAGCAACACCGAGCGGCAATGGGGGTATTTTGGGGAACAGGAGTGTTACTATTAGCATGTTGCATTACAGCCCCGATGGTCAACTTTATTTGATGGGCGGTGGAATCGACATCATTGCATAAGCGAATCATCCCATGAATATCGAGATTTCGGATGTGCCCCTTTAAAGCCACTTTACAGGCAGCATTAGCATTTTCATAAGCAAGCTGTTTTACAAGTTTCCCTTCCCCGTCTTCTGGCCCTAGGACGCGCTCCGCAGTTTCCTATAAACGTGCAACGAACTGGGAGAAAGGTTCATGGGTCCCCTGAACTATTTTGCTCAAGGGCGTGGTGACCGAACCTTTTGGAGGAATGGCTCTCCAGGCCCCGATAGCGGCGGCCGCTGTTTGACTAAGGATCCCAGCGGACAAGCTGCGTTGTTTACGCTCAGAGGCAAAGTCTCCCCTCCCACATATCTTATCAGCAGTCCAGGTGGCCATGGGAGACCGGGGATTTTTCTGGTTGCGCATTGCCTGAGTTTCCCCCCTATCAAGAAATTCTGCTTTCCAAGTTAAAAATTCTCCCCTACTCAGCACAGATTGGGCCACTTTTATCCATTCTCCCGGCAACAGAAAGCCATCGCCAGGCAAACTTTCAAGTATGGACAAGGTAAAGGGAGCTGTGAGGCCATAGCTCTTTATAGCACTGTGTAAATCTTTGACAGTTTTAAATTTTATCCGTTCTACAGTAGGCAAAAGGTTCTGATAGTCTCCCTCATTTTCAGAATCGTTATGTGGGCTTTTCCCTTCTTCCTCAGATTGTGCCACATCCTCACAAGCTGGGTCATCAGGTGTGCTGGCTCTAGAGGCCTCTTGGGCGTCAGTAGGCGCCTTCTGAGTTGTATCTGGGTCCTGTGAGGGTTTGGTACCGGATCGAGTCATGATGGGGAAAACAAAGGGTTTGGCTCGGGGTCCCTTAGGGGGCTTAGATTGAGGCCCCGAAAAAATAGAATTTTGTAGAGCGGAGACTTCTAATTGTAAATTAGCCAATTCACTCTGTAAAGTAAAGACGCCTTTGAGGCTTTGAATTTATTGTTGCAGTTGTTTCTTTGTCTCCAAAAAGGGGTCAAGAACCGCCTGAGGGATATGAAGGGGGTCACGTGGCAGGCTTCCCTGCAGCAAAAAGGGTATGAGATGAAGGCCAAACAGGCTCATGATTTTTGGCGGCCTCGTCCTCCAGAACAGTTGCATCTCCGGGATCAAGGGGTTCAGGGCCGGGTTTTGGTATTATGGGGTATATTTGAGAATAAGGGCCTCCAGACGGAGACGAGGGCTCTACGTCTACGACTACAGAAGGACAGGGGGAAGAGGTAGCTCCACCTTTAACGGATGGGGGGCGAGAGAGCTGTTTGAGCGTTTCAGTGGCTACCGATAGCAGCTGTCTCTTATTACTATCAGTTTCGGCCCCTTCAATGATATCTCGAATGAGTCCCCAATAACTGAGACAACTAACGGGGACAGCATTTGGTCCCTCTTTTTCTAGTAATCCATTTAAATCTTTTCCTACTTTTGCCAACTCAAGGGATGAATATCTGGGCCGCTAAGAATGAACCACGGACATTTTTCATCAACAAAACAGAAAAAACTAACCAAATCCTTTTTCTTAACCCTAACTCCTCTCTCCCTTAACGACTTCTTTATCTCTTTGATAAAGGTCTCCTCTCTGGAGATTGAATGGCCCATGTTTAAAAATGGGACAGCAATGACTTACCCGCCGTTCCGACGTCTGGGGGTCGCAGTCGCCGGGAAGGCACTCCTAGTTGCGTGCACGCCTTTTACTTGTTGCGCTGTCCGGTGAAGGTCCGTGCCTCGAGCCCCACGTTGGGCGCCACTTGTCCCGACCCGCAGGACCTAGTTATTGCGTAGAACCCGAGGAGGACCGCACCTTGAAGAGAACATGGGCGGGAGAAAAGAGTGGAGGCAAGACAGTGTTCTGATCAAGCCTCAAAATTTTATTTTCAAGTGGTTATATTTATACACTCAGGTGGAGAGGGCAGGGGCGGGACTGATCAGAGAGTATTTCGTTACAAGCTTATTGGCGACCGACCACCAGAGGAGGTGATTTCTGCCTGGCTGGTCAGAAACAGATGGGCTGTGTGAGAAGTTGCAGGCTCTCGCTCTGCAGGCAGGGGAATGGGGATCAAAGACACGAGATAAGGCCGGCGCTTCCCAGTGCCCTGGCTGTCCAAATGGTCACAGATAGCAGAGTTTATTCAGGATGTGATTCTTATCTTTGGGTGCAGGCTTAAGGCTCCCGACAATGTGGGACATGTTTCTTTGTCTCCCCATTTTGGCTGCCTCCTTATATTTGTTTCTATGTATTTGGTAGAGATCTTAAGTCTCCTGGTCTTACTAGAGTGGCTTTATGTAGTAGGTGTCTTATGGGGCACAGTGGCTCAGTCTTCTTTGATCATCTGAGACAGGTGTTCAAGGTATGTTCCTTGTGTGGGTTGTGTGTGCCCTCCTGTAGTAGTTGAACCTTGGTTGCTCTTTGCATATCAATTTGAAGGATTGACCCTTGGGCTGATTGGTTGTGAGGATTGGCCGGTAAGGGGCTGACCCTACAGTAGGATTCACTTTAACAAGGCTCTGGGGCTTGCCCCGTCTGCCTCTGGGTGTGTCCTCCTCGGGTGTAGCCCTGGGTGGTGCTGTGGTTCTGGATCCAATCAAAGCAGGACACTGGGTATGCTGGCCCAAAGGCTTCCTGGGAGGAGCTCAGCTGCATGCCAAGTTTAGCTATAGCCTGTACACTTCCGGGGCCACCTAGTAAGAGTCACCAAGCAGTACGCAGATGGCTGCCATCCATGCTGAGCTTAGAGGTTCCTTAAGAGGCAAAGTCAGGGACCATGACTGGCTGCTATCAGTGCCAGGCTTGGGCTGCTCAGCAAGAGTTATGAGGCATACTGAGGCCAGATGTTGCTTTTTTGGGTTTTGTGAGCCTTTGAGAGAGTTTAGGAAAGTCTACAGTATAAGTCAAGACAGGCTATTTGTATGGAAAAATTCACTGGAAGCAGGTTTGGTGGGCCTGCAAGTCTCAGAGAGTTACCAGGGTGGGTAAACATTGTTAGCTATATTAATGGAGATTTGGATATGGCAGCCACCTGTGTCTGCATGCAGGATGGGTGGAGGCCTCAACAATGGAACAATGGATTCTATCAGCATTTCTGTCCAGAAGAAAGCTGCCCCTCCATCCCTCACCCTGAAGCCAGACAACTCAGCTCCTCCCCATATGTCTTGGTGTTCCTTGGCATCTGCCTCAGAGCTGGAGCTCAGAGAAAGTGAGTCCATAATAGAGTAATTCTGCACATGGGCCCTTTAAGTAGAAAGTCTGTGACTCTCGCAGTCTTCTGTCTTACTCAACCATAATCTCCTCTGGTTTTCAGAGCAAGAAGTTGTGGAGACTTCCCTTCCCAGCATTGGAACAATGAGCTGGGGAGCCCAGTGTAAAGATAGAGCCCCTTGCTCCTCTGGGGGGAACCTCAGCAGCCAAGATATCCCTCCCAATTCTCAACTTCCACAGGAGTGTCTCTGCCCCTCCTACCAGTCTTGAGGTGGCCTCTAATGTATGATTTCAGTATAGGACTTTTGTTCAGCCAGACCTAAGGTAACTCCCAATGATGGTTGTTGTGTAGTTTTGTTTTAATTTTGATGTAGTCATGAGAGGAGACAAGCACAGTGTCTACCTTCTACACCATCATGACTGGAATTCTCTCCTAAAATACTTTCTTTATCTTTGACTATAAACTAAATGACAACAAAAGCAATTGAAATATTTAGTTGAAGCCTATATCTATAACTCTAGAATCTGTAATCTAATATCTAAAGATGTTTACTGTTAACTGTTGGATTCACAATGTTAACCAGTACTTGTCTCCAGTTCTGAGTCCTGTTGGTGTCCTGTGTCTTCCACTGCTATTGATGAAAGCAAAAACACCTTCTCTTTATAGTTTTAATTAAATTTACCTTTTTGAGACTTAATATTTTTATATGCATTTGCCATTTTTATTGCAGATTTTGTGATGTCTTTTTTTGCTCATGTATTTATTGAAACCATTACGATTTTTAATTGATTAGAATAGACTATATATAATAGTTTTTCACCCTTTTCTTAGTAATTACAAATGTTTCTCTCATTCGTTATAATGAAACTTCATACATTGAATGATTTTACTATAAAGTTACTTCTAGTTTTTAATTTACTTGAATTTAGTTTTTTAAAAATTTCTCTACTTTCAGAAAGTCCTTAGTCTATGTTGGTTCCTGTTCTTTTTCAAGAAAGTGTTGGGTAGCTGACTTTTTGAGTGAATCTGATGCAGTTTTCAATTGGAGGCTGGATCTAAGCCAGGTGTCCTAACAGCTCAATGACACGTTTGTTCTTGGGCAACCCCTGTCCCTTTTACTGTGGAACTGTGAATCTCCACATTCTGAAAGCAGTATTACCCTGCAGATCAGTGGGGCTCCCTCTTCTCCCCTGACAGAGAGGAGACCTGTGCTCAGGTGTGAGAGCCCACCACTCAGCATAGCTAAGCCCATGCTTGGGCAGCTGCATTGTGTTCAAGGGCAGCAAGTATTTTCTGAGCACCATCTATATATGCCTAGCTGTCTGTGTTACCACTTGGCATGCTTTGGCACAGCTTACAAGTAGGAGGCACCCAACAGTATTTATCAAATGAATGAATGAGTGAGTCGTCTCAAAGTCACACCTGTCCTTCTTCTCTCTCAGCTAAAATGCACCCCAAATTGGTCCATCCCAAGCCAATGGTGATGATTGATGTCAATGAGTAATGTGTATCCATACACATAACTAGTTTAGCTGTTGAATTAAGCTTACTAGTTAATACAGTTCACAAATTATTTTGAAAAGATTAGAAGCGACTTGTGCTCAAATACATGGCATATGTATTATGACATATTTTGTAGTTCTCTGATGCATTTGTAACATTCAAAAGGAGGAAAACTGAAGAAATTAATCAAAAAAATGCTCTTTTTTTTTGTCTTTGTCTCTGGCTTTGTCCTATTTTAAAATGCATGCCCTTTTCCACTTAAAACATGTAAAATTCTCCTTTTCATCTTCTCTCACCTTGGTACTTTCTGTCTAGTACCAGTACCACTTTCCTGGAGTTTAGGAGGGAGTAATAAAATGAGTGACACAATAAGCTATGTTTTATTGTTGGAAAACGCATTGATTTTGAAGCATTTCACCAAACCTAGCACTTCAAGCTGTGATTAGAGTATGTATGTTAAATGCTGGCTTCCTGTACAAACCTTGACAATAAAAATGACTCCTGCTGTCTTGTGAAATACAGCTCTAGCTATTGGCAGCTGCCACTAGAAAAAAGTGTGGTTGAAATTTTTCACCACTCTCTGCTTCTCAAATTGACCAATGAGTATACTTATGTCTTTCATGCATTTCTCTGATTTACTCCTAAGGGATTTAAGAAAGTAATTTTATGTAGATTAATTCTCTTCTTTTCCTCAAGCAATAAAGACTGATTTCTCCTCCCTTCTCCAACTCCAATGCTTATGTACGCCACCTAGAGTTTAGCAAGCTAATCCTGTAGGCTTGAGGATGATTACATTATGAAAATAAATATGTGGTAAACACAATAGTGACAACCATATTCTTTTTAAACTTCAATGGTGTAGAAAAAGAATCACTGTGGGAAATCACGGAATATCCACAGAACCCAATATGGCTGCAACATTTGAGTGTTTAGTTGTGAATGTGGAATTTACATGAGAGAAATTCTTTCTCAGTTTGTGGCCCAGACTGGCTTTGAGAAAAGAAAGGGATCTTCCTAAGATCATGGACCATTAAAGACAAAGGGACATGTTCTGCTTTCCCCAGAAGACACACTGTTCTGGAAACTCTTAGTGGTTGGGGTACTCATCTCTTTACAGGTTTAGATTGGCAGGCATTATGGACTGAGTACTTGTGTCTCCCCAAAATTTATATGTATGTTGAAGCCCTCAACCCCATGTGTAATGTCCTTTAGGAGGTAATTTGGGTTAGATTATGTCATGAGGGTGGGGCAATCATGATAGGATTAATACCCTAAGAAGAAGGAGAGACACAAGATCTCTTTCTCCCCCATGTGAGGACACAAAGAGAAGGTGGTTGTCTGTGAACCAGGAAGTGGGCTCCCTCACCAGACACCAGATCTACTATAACCATGATATGGGACTTCCCAGACTTCAGAATTATGAGAAATAACGTTTGTTATTTAAGCCGCCAGGTGCACAGTGGTCCTTTACTAAGTCATTGCAAGCCTAATAGCCAGCCTCCCAGTAATGTGGTGGGCTGAAAAGACATCAGCATGTGCCCTCTGTCCCAATTAAACACCCTTCCTCCATTTCAAAAGTGAATAAATGATGTCTCTCTACTAAAATATAAAATGCAATACTTTGTGTTCCTGTTAATAGTGAGCTTTTCTTTTTTCTTTCAAATGTCCATGTGTCAGTGTTGGCAGAGAATGGAGCCTATCGCTTAGTCCCAAGCAGTCCCAAGCTGTCCCAAGGTTGTAGTCTGTCTCTCCTCCTTGTAGGCTGAGATGCTTCTATTTAAAAACTGATGTCAAACTCCAAAAATCCACTAGTGAAGGGTACTAGAAAAAAGGAGTATGAAAGAAAAATAAAACTGATTGGAAACGCATCTCATGATAAACTAGAAGGCCTTGGGATTATTTTTCAACTAGTTAATGTAATTGTGAATAAATGCCATTTACTGCTAGAATGAGACAGGGTTCAACATTGATTGTCTTTATATTTTTCAATCTAATATATTTAAGTGCAGTATACACTGACTCACTTAAAAAACCTGAAGGACATTGGCAACATCCTTCCATTGTTTCTATTTTATTTTATTATTTATTTTTCAATTATAGTTGACATTCAATATTATTTTATATTAGTTTCAGGTGTACAGCATAATGATTAGACATTTATATAATTTATGAAGCGACCCCTTCGGTAAGTCTAGTACCCACCATCCATAGTTACTACAATATTATTGTCCGTATTTCCTATGCTGTACATTACATCCCTGTGACTATTTGTAGCTACCAACTGTACTTTTACTACCTTCACTTTTTTCATTCAGCCCCTAATCCCTTCCATTCTGGCAACTATCAGTTTGTTCTCTGTATCTGTGAGTCTATTTATGTTTTGTTTGTTCATTCATATTGTTCTTTATATTTCATATATAAGTGAAATCATATGGTATTTGGAGAAAAGTGAACCCTTGTGTATTGTTGGTGGGATTGCAAATTGGTGCAGCCACTATGAAAAACAGTATGAAGCTTTCTCAAAGAATAAAAAATAGAACTACCTTATGACTCAGCAATTCCACTTCTTGATATTTATCTGAAGAAATCAAAAACACTAATTCGAAAAGATATATCCAGCCTTATGTTCATTGCAACATTATTTACAACAGATAAGATATGGAAGCAACTTAAGTGTCCATCAATAGATGATTAGATAAAGAAGAATGGTACATATACACAATAGAATATTACTCAGCTATAAAAAAGAATCAAATCCTACCATTTGGGATGAGATGGATGGATCTAGAGGCTATTATGCTAAGTGAAATAAGTCAGACAGAGAAAGACAAATAACTATTGTTTTTAACTTCTCCAAGTTCCATACTGAAAATCACAGTGTGATCTAAAACTAACATAATTTAAATAGTTTATCAGGTTAAAATAAAATAATCGAGAACAACTTAACTTGCAAGAAGATGTAACACCCAGTTACTAGAGTAGTAATTTTGATAATATCTTTCACATAGTTTTTTGATAAACCAATAAACTCATAATTAGACATAATGTAGATTACAATATGTTCTACATATTCACATAATGTAACATAGAGAATGAATTCTTGGGGGAAGTGGGACTTCTTCTCTAGTTTCATCGTAAAAAGCTCCATCTAAATGGAGCCATCACATGAAATGAAGAGGAAAGTCTTTTTCATACACAGGTTTGGGCATTTCAGGTGAAAATTATTTAAGTGCTACATAGATTTCACCAAAAGAGATTGTGCCTTGCTATTCAAGGTCAGAGGGCACCAACACTAGCTTTTTGTCATTAATATCCCAGATGATAACAGTATATTGTCATTATTACATAAAGAGTAAACTTTTGTGGAAAAGACAATAATCCAGTATTTGAATAACCAAAATGAAAACAAACACACAGACTAGCAGACTGCTAGACTGGAGACAGAAAGCCGTTTTGTCTTGTGGTATTTCAACCTGTAATTTAGCTAACAAATACTTTCAATGAATTTTAAGGTTCCTCTTAACCAAAATGAGTAAAGAAATAAAAGTAAAATGCCCCCAAAGCTTTAAGCTTCCTGAATTATTAATTCTATAGTAGTAGTCAGTCCTTTCCTTTTTATTATCTTCTCTTTGTTTGGAAAAGCCAGCCCGCAGGAATCCACTTTGCTAACCATGGGACAATCCATTCAAGACCGGGGTACTGGGCTATGGAGGCTCATGCTGGGCCACCTGGATGGTTGGAAAAGCAAATGTTTAGACCACAAATGTACCTGTGTATTCACAGAATTTTCCCCAATGGCATTTTTCTTTTTCACTTGCTTATTTATATATGTTTCCTTTTAAAGGTTTCAAAGCAGTCCAAAATGTTTGGGGCTCTTGTGGTATTTTGAATGTTTCTTAAAGTATTTAATTATTCTTTAATTAATGGTATAATGAAGTGAGGTTCTATCACAGGAAGCCATTATTAAAAAATTATACTTTTTTTTGGCTGTCAACAGAATTTCTGAACTTTTAGAAGCCTATTCAGAAAACTAAGTTTTTCATGAGAACACGTGAGTCTGATATTGAAGTAAGTACTATTTAGAAATGAAAGATATTTTAATAGTAGGAAAAAAGACCTGGATAAATCTCTATAAACTGTATAAAACGAGGCCGCATCTAGAGAATTATATTCCTTGTCAACCCATATTTTACAAGAGATATTTGAATGAAACAAAACAATGAACTGTCTAGAAACTGTGAAACCAAATAAATATAAATCTCATTTAAAACAAAGCTGGGGCCCAGAAGAGGCACTACCATTCCATGCACTACCACTCTACATCAGTTACACACTCCAACAGAAAGAGATGTACCTTGCATTCTCAACAAGAAGTGTCTTTACTTTACTCTTCCAGCAGGAGGAAGATTTTCTCTTTGCCCAGCAATAAGCCCAGCTAATGGGAGCTGTCACAACTCGGTAAAGTCATCACCACCCCGAACTCTTGCTTTCCTCCAATGGACTTTCATTCAAAACACTCTCTCCTAACTACCTCCCAACCCTTTATAATGTTCCTCTCATTTATTTACTGGACTTGCCAATAGTTTTTGCTATAGAATACTTGTCTTGAATTGCATTTCTCTGCTATTCCCAAATAAACACACTTTTTGCTGGTAAAATTTCTGACTTTTATTTTGAAGGTCAACAAAACAAAGTTAAGGGACATTAAAATACAGAAAAAATATAAGACTACCAAGTCTCAGGAAAGAAAATTGGGTTCAGTTTTAAAAATTATAAATTATTGGGAGCAAATATTATCATAATATTTCTTGCTTTTTAACCATCAAATTAATCGAAAAGTGAGATAATGTATTTTCTATCATTACATGAACTCAGATGAAGGATCTTTTCTCCACATGCAGAATTTCCGCTTTAGTTGATAAGTTAAATCAATATTTTCCAACTTTTTCTTCAATTCTCACACTCAGTGATTATGACATAGGTCTAAGCTTGAGACTGATATCTACATGCAGAAGTCTGTGAAAGGCCTCCAGGTTCCATGCAGAGCTCTAGAAACTGTGTTGGAATGCATTTTTGAAGTCATGCTGTTGTATGGCACAGTTAACCTTAAAACAGGAAGATTATCTGAATGAACCTGATCTAATCACATGAGACTTTAAAAGCAGAGATATTTCTCTGGCTGGTGGCAGAAAACAAAGACAAAAGAAGAAGTCAGAGATTGGAAGCCCTGGAAGGCTTTGATATACTGTTGCTGGCCTTGGACATGGAGGAGGTCACATGAAAGAGAATATGAACGGTCTCTAAGAGCAGGGCATGAGTTCTAAGTGACAACCAGGAAGGTATCAGGAACCTCAGACCTACAACCACAGGGGACTGAATTCTGCGAGCAATTTGAATAAGCCTAGAAGGTGAGTAAGGTGAGAACCCCTGGGTAAGTGCTTGCCAGCCGAGATTTAGTTAGTTCTCTCTAAAAGTGCAAGGGATTACTATTTCTTAATAAAGTTTGGATATACTCAAACACACTGAAATAATATTTCACATGACAATATCATTTCATTTTGAACATTTTGGGTTAAAATGACTTATCAAGCTTGTCAAGCCTTCAGTTTAGTGACTCTTGATTTGTTCACTCTAGTTATAAAGTAACTGTTTGCATACCACATCCTTCTAAAAAATCACTTTAAAGATAAATTTAGGTTTTACAATGTTGTAGCAAAGTTCCAGCTTAGGTTGTACTTTAAAGGCTGACTCTTAGGACCATCAGAGAGTTACTACTGAGTGACAAAGACACAGTGGCGCTGCTAGGAATGGAGGATTTAAAGCCCTCCTCAGTGTGTTAGATGGGATTAAAAACTGCATCAAAAGTGTACTGATCAAGGTATATCTCATTTTACTGTGAGAGAAGAGATGCAAAGGAAGTATTTTGATTAGTCACAAATAGATGATTTTAGGAGTGATCCATGATATCATTTAAGCATTCATTCCTTCTCTTATTGATTCATTTAGTGCATTAAATGAGTATTTCCCATATGTCTGATCCATGTTAGGTGCTGAGGTGATGAGAGATGACACCAAGAGTTAACTTGGAGTATCAGGAACAGACGATATGCCAAGGACTGTCACAGAGATCTCTAAGAAATTATGAGGTCCCCTAGAAGAGACAACTCTTGCTCTGACTGAAGAAGCTGGAGAAGGCATCTCAGGTGAGAGGATGTTTGAACTTGGTCTTGAAGGATGCATTGGGAGAGCCCAAGAGGGTCATTTCATGAAAAAGGATGTAAAAAAAATGGAGGCATGAGAAGCAAGTGAGTAAACAAAGCATGACACAGGGAAATAGTATGCCCAGAGAAATTTGAAGTGGTGAATCAGCATTTATGGAAATGATGACAAGCAAAAGGACCAGAGAAAGAGAGATGAGACCACATTCTGTAAGCTTTTCATGACATTTTAAGAAATGTGAACAAGAACGAGTCACTGAGAAATCTGAAAAACGCAATAAAATTAAAATATTTCAGGACCACTGTATTCCCAGAAATTTTGGAAATCATGTTTCTTCCTGCTTGATGATTCTTAAAGAAAATGTCAGAGTCATTAAGAGCAAAACACACTGTCCATATTCAGCAGAGTCTCTGAACAGAAGGAGAAGCATAAGTCTCTTGTTTCCAGTGTCATTCCACCTCTCTTTTTGGTATCCTTCCTCTCTTTCCTTCCATTGGATGATCAGTATTCTTATTCTCCACTTGTATTAGCCCTTCTGGAAATACCCAGTAAAATTAATTTCAGGTAGAGCTTTGAAGCCTGTGAGAGGTCAATGCCAAGAATAGAGACATGACATGCAAGATATAAAAATATGGCATAAAGAATTGAAAGACTCCCATGTGAAGACTACTGCTCATCCTGAGTGCCTTAGTGAAAACATTAACAAGAGAAAGGAATCTGATTAGTGGTATGTTAGACTCCTTAACTATCATGGAAAAGGAAACACTCAAGGATGAAAAAAGACGGCTGAAGACACAAGAGAGAGAAACATATCAGAGTTGGTTAGTAGAATCAATGAATCAAGGAACACATGAAACTGCCAGTTATAAAATAAGTCATGGGGATGTAATGTACAGCATAGGGAATGTAGGCAATAATATTGTAATAACTATGTATGGCAATGGATGATTACTAGACTTATGTTGATTACTGTGTAAGGTATATAATCTCTAATCACTACTCTGTACACCTAAAACTCACAAAATGTTGTATGTCAACTATAAAGAAATAAATTTTAAAATAAATCAAAACAAAAAAGGAACATATGCAGTTTGGAGTGAGGTCCTAAGTGGAACTGAGTAGGTCAGCTGTTGCTGATATTTAGACTATGCTGCTAAGTCACGTTTCTAATGTGGTCACAAAAACAAAAGTTCTGCCCTTCTGCAGTGTCCTCTTCCTTATGATTCTGATTTTCTAAGACATTCTTTTGACCTGCACATATTCTTTGGTTATACTAATTTATCACAAGATATTCTTACCAAGTAATCTGAATACTTTTTCTTTCTAAGCAATGTTTTTTCTTCAACAATTATTTGGGAGACAATGAAATCAATTACCTCATTTCAAATATATGTAAAACAATCAGTAATATTAGACAGCAAATTAGACATGGCATTTTTCCAAAGAATTATGATTGAACGGTATAACTTTTAATTTTATTGGTAAAAAAACTATGGTTCCAGTTTTTGTTCTTTTAAAAGTAGACTTTAGGTTTTAACTTTCTGAAAATGAAAAACTCTTGTAAAGAAGTCATTTGCTTCCTCAAGCATTCAGTCCATGGTGGTTTATTTTGAGCAGTAATGAAAAACTGCTTTTATCCCTTTTTAAATCTGATTAATTCATTCCAGCTGCCTAAAGCCTCATCTTGACTTAGAAGAATGCAATGATTGATTAGTCATGTCTGCCAGGAGGACAGGTGAAATAAATATTGGCACATATGTAAGAACATTGGACCTTGAGTATTTACTACTAGTAAGTCCAAAATTCTGTTTTTTCTATGACCATCATAACTTGTTGATTTAGAAAGATCTCCCAATATTTAGTGAAAAAAAGGAAAGGAGTGACATAAATTCATATTTTAACTTTTTTATACGATCTCTGGATAATGAAAAAATCTATCTAAACTCTTCAAGTAGCAGTTCAATTTCATCAAGTGCAAATGAAAATAGTGATTATAGTTAATAGAGATGTCTTAAGGATTAAATGATAATGTTTAACATTTAGCTAAGTGTGAAAGAGCAACAGCTACTAACACATATTGAATGATCATTATGTACCAGAAATTGCTCTAGATATTTTCCTATGTCTAGCCATGTGTTATATAGACTCAAAAGATATTAACTGTCTTAAATATTTTTCTAAAACATGAGAGACATAACAGATTTAGAGAAGCATCTTAAAAAATAAAAATACAGAATACCTTTTATATCATTATATGGAGTATAATTTTTACCTTCAAAACTGAGAACTCTTAAACAAGATAATAACTGTAATCATCTGTTTTTTAAAACATAGTTTAGAAGAAATTCAAGTAAAAATGATTCAGTAGATTAACACATAGATGAACCCCTTCTGCTCTAAATATGCTACCGTAATGGGTAAAATACAGAAAAGAAAAACAAAGAGAAATAGCTGAGTTCTTAAACAAAATTCACAATACCATGAATAAGAATGGGGAAAGAAAGCAATGAGTGAGATTGAAGTCATGGAGCTAATGTCTGCCAGGATGTGGTCATCAAGTCAGTTTATGCAGGAAAGAAAGAGAATGTGTTTTACAAGACAGAAGGAATTTTCACTCGTAAAACAAAAAGGGACCAACTGTAGATGCTGACTGAGCCAACAGCTTGGAGTGACAGGCATGAGAAGCAGGGTTTAGAAAACCAAATTCATGACCAGGAGCTGAACCAAACCAGTGCTGGTCTGCAGAGTCCACAACACCACCAGGAGAGAGGAGTTCTGAATCAGTGTAGAACTGATTCTGCAACTGAGGAGGGTAGGAACCTGGGGGAAACGACACAAAAAAAAAAAAAAGCATACACATGCATATGTGTACATACACACACACACACACACACACACACACGCACACCACACATACCACACAACACACCACACACACAGCTCCCAGACTGAAGATGTCTCTCTTCAAATGAGCCTACAACTTAAAATTACTGAGATCATAAGATATCTAATGCTAAGAAAAACAGAAATATTAATACTGGAAAATTATCTGAGGGCATATGAGATTTTGACATTAAAATGTATATAAGCCTCAAGAAAATAAAGAAATAATAATATCCATTAAAATAAAAAAATACAAAACAGGCAGATGTGAAATAAGAACAGGCTATCATAAAAAAGTAGCAGTTAGTAAAATTACATATTATAAAATGCAAAGTATTTGCAGTAAAAACAATACTCAAAACAAATTCAATACAAAAGATAATTTGGGAGATATAGTGAGAAATTATTGACTAATTAAACTGAACTGAGAGATAGAACAATATTAAAATAGGAAGATGAGTTAAAATATAGAAAATAGCTGAGAAATCTCAAAATATAAGTAGGAAGTTATAAAATGAGAAATTGAAAAAAGTTACAGAGAAGTGACATTTGAAAAGATAATTGCTAATAATTTTTTAGAATTGAAGAAAATGTGTCTTTAAATCGACAGTAAACAAGCATATTTGATAAACTTTAACTTTCGGTTTAACGAAAACTCTTGGCAAATTAGAAATAAAAGGACATTTTCTTAACCTGATAAACTTTAAAAAGTAAAAATGAAAAAATAAATCTATAGCAAATATTTGACTTAATGATTATTATGGTCGCATTGAAACCTACTATATTTCTTGTTGTTTTCTATTTGTTTCATTTATTCTTTGTTCTTCCTTTTCTGTCTGAATACAAATTATTTTTCCCTTTGTTTTTCTTGACTCCCTAATCCCTCCCTAATTTAGGATGGGATTTGCTTTTTATTTCCTTATTAATAAATAGAATATCTAAAAGGGTTCTAGCTAGGAAGATCTACAGAGAATTTGAAACTCAGGGCGGTCTACGTGCAGTTTCAGGAACACGATGTCATTAAGCCTTGGTGAAGGTTGTGAATGCTGTTCCCCATATGCCGTAGCTTTCCTCTCAAGTCCTAGAAGAGGAATGGGAACCCTCAGAGTGAGGCTGTAAGATCATAGGACTCCCCCCTTCTGCCTCCCATCATGCAACCTCAATAACCAAGGAAGCAAACAAGCTCTGGATCTCAGCAACCTTTAGATAGTTGCAGATTACTACTCTCAACTCCCCTTCTCACCTGGATACATTTAGAATGAAGTCACATACACTGCAGATAATCTACAAATACTTGTGAACAGTGCACAGAGAATAGAGTTGGTGACATCTTTGACCAGTGTATATCTTGAAGTATTGATATTTCCATACTACTGAGATGAAAAGGCAAAAGTAGATCCTGGCCCAGAGAGGAAAGATATCTCCAAGTTTGACACAGTCTAAAAATCTTGTTTTCTCATTATGCAGTGAGGATTCTGGGCTAGATGCTCATGCTGGTTACTTTCATAGCTAACATTACACATACCCTGGATACTGTGAAGTGTATTTTTATTCATGTTATTGTGAAGACCATGTTAGTGTCCCCACTCTTCAACTTTTCTAAAAATAAATAAAACAATCTTTAAAACACATCTGCCTTTTTAATAAAAAGAATCCCAGTCATATACTTCTATAATAGTTGTGTAAAGGAAGCGAAACATTCTCATTTCCATAGGGAATTCCAACATAATTCATAATCATAAGATTAATTCAAGAACTTTAGTGATAAGGGGATGGAGAGGTGTTCTATATTCCTAACTGGAATCCACATAAGGATGCTAGATAGAATGAGGGAGCAGGAAGGGTGAGGGATGGCAGTCTTTGAGGAGATAACGTCTTAAATTTTCCACTGTTGATGACTTGAGATTTGAGAAGTATAATGAAATGAAAATAGGATAAGTACAAAAAGAATGTCAGAAGTTGGATTTAATAGTGAAATTAGAAAAACAATAAAGACTAAAAAAATACATCTTGAAAATATTTATAGAGATAACACAGATTAACTACAAAGAAAATATATTTATGATAGACATCTCATGAGCACCAATGCAGATCAAAACGCAGAAAAGAATATTGAAAACCCAGAAATATACACGCAACAAATATTTTAATGGAAAAAAATTGATTTTAGTGACAATAGCCATCATTCAGTAACTTCTAAAGGAAGGAGGAGAAGGAGGAGAAAAATGTTCCAGGAGGAAGAGCTGAAATATAAGAAGTAATTCTGAAAAACAAAAAATCCCCATTGCCCAACCCCCTACCCTAACCCCTGTGCAAATGCTACCCCTGTTGTTTCTGGTTAGTATTTGATCTTTCGTGATTTTGTTGAGCATTCATCTGTGATATCTCATGATTGGGTTTTACCTCAAATGTAACTTTATCTTGTATTATTATTATTATTATTATTATTATTATTATGTTTTTTATTTTTATTGGTTTTCTTTTTTGCTTTCTCTTTATCTCTATTTACCTCTATTTATTATAACATTTTCCATACTTTTTATCTTTGACTTCTTCCAATTCACATTGTTTTTATATAGCTTTATTCAGGTATACTTGGGTTTTGTTTTGTGATCTCTTTAAAGAGACTTTTCTCTTAAGAGGAAAATTTATCCCATTTTCATTTGCTAATATGACAGATATATTAGTTTTATTCCTATGATCTGTTTGGTAGTTTCTGTTTAAAGCCTTCATTTGTTTTCTATATAGTTCTATATTTTTTCTCTTTGATTTTTATTATTTATTTTAATGATTTTTAGCTTTAGTGACCATGTTTTTGGTTACTGGAGGTTAACTTTTATAATGTTGAATATATATATACATTTTAAAAATATATGGTAGATATAAATATAAAAAACTATTTCCTGATTTATTCTCTCTGCTTTAGAAAAAAAAATCAGATTAATGACATCGTCTTTGATTGAGGAGTATGGAAGCTAACAGACTATGAAAAAGAAAAGTTGTATGGAAGTAGACAGATGTCCCTGGTAGAGCGGATAGCAGATGATCATTTTTCTGCAGGTATATTCTGTGCCAGTTTAATTAATTTTTACGGTTACTTTTTGAAGCAAGCATCATTTGAATTTCTTGATAATTTTAATTTCTAAAATATATATATATATATAATTTACCTAAATTATATATATATAAATATATATTTATAATTTACCTATATATATATATAATTTACCTAAATTATATATATATAAATATATATATATATGGTTAATTTACCTAATTCCATATATATATATATATATATATATATATATATATATATATATATATGGAATTAGGTAAATTAACCTTTTATATATATATATATATATAAAACATATATATATATATATATGTTTTTTATATATATATATATATATAAAAAGGTTAATTTACCTAATTCCATATATATATATATATATATATGGAATTAGGTAAATTAAGCTTTTTATAAATTAATAGAGGCTTATAAAATGTTCACTGAAGACCTGCTTGCCTAAATGAAAACAACTTGGACAAACAAAAATCAGTCTATTCTATTCTATTCTTCTGGTGAAAAATTACTCTCTGGCTCTAAGTTAGAAAAGTGAAAGTCTTGTTTGATTTTAGAAGTCACTAGGGTGCGATTTAATGCATTGGCAATTGACCACAATTACCATTGACATAAATGTACCAGACAACACAACTGCAATAAAATATTATAATAGGTAGTTTTGGAGATAAGGTAGGGAGGGTATTAAAATGATGTTACCAAATGTATTTGGCTATTGATCAAGAGAAAGTAAAATTAGTTTAAATTTATGTCCAAATATGTAGCCAGGTATGTTTTCATATATGACATTTGATAATAAACAAAATATTTAGATGATTGTGTTGCTGCAGATTCGTGGTTCCGAGATAAGGGATATGAGACTCTGGCAGTTGGGACATAGTTCTTTATTCCAGCAAGGGCACAGCTCTCCTCACAGTTTAGCAGTTCTCCAGCATGGTGCCGGCACCTTTTATGCACCAGTTAAACAATAGTAGCACAGTGCCACGTTAGAAGCCCGTGCCTGCGTATCTAGCACATGGTTACACAAAGGGAGAAGTGCTGAGTTTTCTTCTGCTCAGAAGTTAGCTATGGGTGTGGCAGGGAGCCTGATTATGGTTGTCTTTCTTCCTCTGCAATCTTCACCCTTTTAGTGTTCCTTCCATACACCTATGGAATCTTGGTACATGATCGCTGTGGGGGCAGCGGTGGAGGCGGAGGCAGAACTCTGTAACCATATCCCACAACAACATGTCACTAGGAGGCAGGCTTCACCTCATAGCAGAACTAAGACCCAGAACCAAGTAGACGTTAGGCCTGCCCATGTGGCCACACAGGGCCATGCAAACAACAACTCAGCGGCCGTGTCTACTGCCATGATGGGATACAATGCCCCTTGAGCTTTTGGAAGTGGTCCTATGTAATCTTATCTGCCACATGGTCAATGGGAACTTTTCCCTTGTTACTTGTGAATGTTCTTGCTTCATGTGGCAAGCATGCAGTGTATCCCGGCTGCCTACCTGACACTTGGCACAGGCATCTGTGACAACTTCCCACTCCAAGGGTAGGTTCTACTATTGCTTTACTGTCCACGTAGTTTTAGAACCCATGTACTGCAATCGTCTGTGGAGCCAGTGTGCCACATTAGTGGCAGGAGCCTTTTCTAGCTATTGCGCACATGAGAGCACATCGGCCTCATCATTTCCTGGAGTCACCAAGGGAAAATGACTCATAACATGATACACAGTTTCGCCATTTTCTTGTCCTATCTCCCATAAGTCTTGCCACATGGCTTGTCCCCATAAGGGTCTATGGCCTACTAGCCAGTTTTGCCATTTCAATGTAGGCAACCACAATGTCAGGCCTTTGAACACTGCCCATCTGTCAGTATAAATAGTCAATGGGCCATCTTCATGGGTTATAACCAGCCTATTGGCTGCTTTGTCCTGTATCATACCAAATATGGGCAGTAGCTGGTTGTACCCTTATAGACATACACTTGACACGCTGCCCCCTAGTGAACCCATCTATGTACTACACATCAACAGGTATGGGCAGCTTCCCCTCTTTGTACGGGAACATTTTTAAATCTATTAGAACTTCAGCATCCAGTATATTGTCAGTGATAAACTCAACTGGGCCTAAAACCATCTGTAATTCCATGGTAAAAGATCTAGCAACTATGAAACTACATTCCAGATAGGCACTTCATTTTGTCAGGGTAGGGGTCTGGGCCACCCCTGTTTTCAGGCCTGTATCCATGTGTTTAACCAACCTTGTATAGGATAAGTAGTGAGCACCTGCACTTTGACCGTGCCAGTCAATGCCTCAGTGGCCTGCAAGGCTGCCTATACAGCCTCTAACTGTTCTTCTATTAAGGGGTACCAGCTTTCTGCACCTTTCCACAACTGGGACAAAAAACCCACCTGGGTCCTAGTTCATTCCGAAATTTGCCATAGGCCCCAATCATATCCTTCTTCTGTTATATGCATGGCCAGTTCAAAGGGTTTACCTGAATCTGTTACCTGTAAGGCTTGGGCTTACTGCACCACCTGCTTGGGGGCAGTAAATGCCTTCTCTACTATTTTGTCCCAGTCCCAGTTAGCTCCCTTTTTGATGTAATGGCCGTGTTAGCTATGCTAAGTGGGGCACAAACACTCTGCAGTACCCCCAAAGGTCCACATAACTGCAATTCCTTAACTGTAGCGGGCTGTGGATATGCTTGTATCTTATCAGTTATAACATCAGTGATAACTTCCATCTTACCCAACCAGACAACATCCAAGAATTTGACAGATAAGCCAGGTCCCTGAACCTTGGTTGCATTTACTGCCACATGTTTTCAGATGTTACAACGGTGCCGGTGCTGCTTGTCCTAGATCTGTAAGGGAAGCAGAGGTTAACATGACATCAATATAGTAAAACAATTCCATCTCTGCTAGTTGGGTCCAGGTTGCCAAATCCTAGGCTACCAACCTATGGCAAATTGTTGGACTGTGTAAGTAGCCTTGGGGTAGTACCATAAAAATTCATTGTCTTCTTTCCCACATGAAGGCAAATTGGCCTTGACTTTCAGGAGCTAATTCTATGGAGAAAAATGCATTAGCCAAGTCTACATAGGTGGTATATTCCCAGCTTTGCAGTCAGTTGATCCATTAGATTATGTTTGGACGATACTGTTGTATGCCGTGGGGGAGTCACTTTATCAGTTCCCGATAGTCCATAGTCATTCTCCACGAGCCATCAGGCTTCTTCACTGGCCACATGGGGGCATTGTAAGGACTATGAGTGGGATGCACAATCTGAGCTTTCTCCAATTCCGGGATCGTAGCTCCGATTTCATCATGTCGACTACGCAAGCGATATTGCTTAACACTGATAATGTGCCTTGGTTCTGGCACCTTATGTGGCGGGTGATGAGTATGTCCCCACACCACAGTCTTCATCATCCAGACTCACAGATGGAATTCACCAAGAGAGGTCTGCAGATTGAGCCCTTGCAACACATCCACCCCTAGGATATACTCCCGCACCAGAAAAATATGCACTTTATACAGATGTGGGGGCAAATAGCCTATATAAGAAGCAAAGTGACAGTTTTGGTCTCAATGGTCTTTCCTCTATAGCTGTCTACATAGATGGCTGATCCAGGGAATCTATCTGGATTTCTATAGATAAGACTGCGGTCGGCCCCAGTATCCACCAGTGCTAGGACTCTGCATGTCGTTTGGGGACCAATGGATTGTCAATTCCACATGTGGCCTCCATTCCCCATCTAACCCCTCCAAATGGGCACCTCAGTCTTCTCCCTAATCATATAGGGTTAACAGAGAGTCTCGGGGGTTCAAAAAGTCCTTCAAGGCCACAAGCCTAGCTCTTTCAGTGAGAGTTTTCTACCCATGCCTGAATTGCTGTTCATATTTTAACTGCCACCACAATCCTAACAACAATGCATTAGGCTGGTGGTCTATCTCATCTTGATCAACTCTTGCAGCTAGCAAATTAGTTCACATTTGCGTTCGGGTCACTGGAACAGGACCCGATAAAGCATTTCTTTTTCTTCTCATCCCTCTGGGGTCTGGGCTTTACTGCACTGACACTTCTGCCCCTGCCTTCACAGCATCTCCCCTCTACATTCCAGAGCAGCCATTGCTGTAGTCACTTCATGTATACATTTCCCCATATAAGGAGCCAGGATAGCAACCAATGAGCTAAAAACAGTAGAGGGGGCAGTCTCTAACATTAAGTCCCATATACCAGTTGTAAACCGTTCATCATCCAGTCCCTGTGTATTCAAATTAAACATAGCTTGTCACATGTCCAGTTTACAGATAATCTGCACTAATTCAGGATGTTTCCCATTTATTCACATGCTCTGGGATTTCACTGCCTTTGAGGGTGACTCTGAGGGTAAACTTCTTTGGAGCTCAGCTTCTAGTTGTTGTACTCTTGTGTCCAAAGCACCTGCCTTTTGCCGAAACTTCTGTACCTGCACGGAATTGAGGGCAGAGGGTAAACTAATGTCCCCAAAGAGACATTAGAGCCTCATCCATATTCTGCTTCAAAGCTGTTAAAAGCACCTAACCCACTTGACAGGCCATAGCTAGAACTTTTGTCAGCAGCTTCTCCTCCAAGGAGTGGAGCACCTTCTCAAAACTTACTGGAGACCTGTCAACTGCTTCCCAAGGCTCATGTGGGGTACAAGTCATTGATATTGCCACCATGGGATACCACATGCTCTGTGGGGATCACATGTCCCTCTTGTCCTCCGGCGGGGCAGATGGCTCTCTTACTTGGAAATACTGCCATGACTATGCCAAATGTGTTGCTGCAAATTCATGGTTCTGAGATTAGGGATTTAAGGCTTAGGCAGTTGGAAGAAAATGCAGGGAACTGTAGACAATTGCGACATAGCTCTTTATTCCAGCAAGAACATGGCTCCCCTCAGGGCATGGCCCTCCTTGCATGTTGGTGGTGCCTTTACACACTGGTTAAACAATAGTGGCACACCGCCAAGTTAGAAGCACTGTCTTTTAATTGGTGTATTTAGATAATTCACATTTAAAGTGATTATTGATAAAGCTGAACATCTACCATGTCTAAATATTTGTTGTACTTATTTCTTTTTTTATCTTTCTCTTTTTCTGCTTATCTAATTTTAACTAAGCATTTTATGATTCCATTTACTTTTCTCTTGGCATATCAATTATAATTTTTAAAGCTTTACTGGTTGCCCTAGAGTTTGCAGTATACGTTTACAACTAATATCAATAATCTTTCAAATAATATTATATATACTGCTTCACATGTAGTGCTGGGTTCCTGTAATATTCATAAGTCCTCCCTCCTGTCACTTATAATATTACTGTCATTCGTTTTACTTTTCTGTAAGCTATAATCACACAATTCAGTGTTGCTATCTACCAGCTTCTAGGTCTAGAAGTTTCTACTCTTGGTGAGCTGTGTTTCTCTGTATTCACCACTCTTTGGGGACATTAGTTTACCCTCTGCCCTCAATTGTTTGATAGATCCAAGAAGTATAGTTCATTTATTTTTTTTTTCATTTTTTTTCTTGTTATGAAGATGGGAATGACAGCTTCCAAGCTCTTTACAAATCAAAGTGGAAATTAGAAACTGGTCTTCACAGTTTTTGAAAAGGCCACTAGGCTTGGAATTCGCCCTGCACATGATTACTTAGGGGAGATGTGCTGAGATTTCTTCCCCTCGGAAGTTAGCTATAGGAGGGAGCCTGATTATGGTTATCTTTCTTTCTCCGCACAATGATGAAGAGCCATTTAATGTATCTAAGAAATTTGGTCCAAATCAAAGGTAGAGAGGGAAACTTTGAATTTTGAAAGTGAATCATTTCCAAATTTTGTGACAAAACACTTGTATCCCTTATGGTCAATTATGTTATACATTCCACAATGTGCATAATAATCTATGCACATAGGGTACATAGTATTCTATAACAAAAAAAAATGTGTTTGGTGTCCTCATTTAAATGAGAGGACAAATCTACAGAGTGATGTGCTTCGCTGCTGCTCTTCAGCACTTTAAGTGCACTGGTTGGTGATGGCAGTGGCGGAAACTGTAAACAATGAAGAAACGTTGCTCACACAGGGCCTTTGGGTCAGAGGATCCATCAGACATGTCCTGCATTTACTCCTGATTCTCTAGCTCAGCACGGGAGCATTTCACTTGGCTATAAGCTTCTCTGTCCACTGAGCATGGTTTCCACTCTGCACACTTTGCTATGAGCAGAAAGATAAATACAGCCTGAATTTTATCCTCAAAGAATTTGTAGGGGAGATAAAACATCTACAAAAGTAACTGTAATATAGGTGGAATGTCTTATGAGCCATTATAATTGAGAGATATTACAATGATGTCAAATGGCCCCCCAAAGACGTTTGCATGTTGGTCCTTGGAACCTTTGAATATGTGACCTTACATGGCAATGGGATTTTGTGGTTGTGATTAAGGATTTTCAGAGGAGGCTATTATCCTGGATTATTTGGGGGCCCAAAGTAATCATGAGTTCTTAAAAATGAAGGGGAGTCAGATATCAGAGTCAGAGAGAGATTCGAAGATGCTACTTTGAAGAGGGAGGAAGGGACCACATGCCTAGTAATAGAATCACCTTCAGGAATTATAAAGGGCAAGGAAAGAGATTTTATTTCAGAGCCTCCAAAAGCAATTCAGCCTTGTCAATATCTTGATTTTAGCCTAATAAAACCCATTTTGAACTTCCGACCTTCAGAACTGAAGACTAAAGTTTTGTTTTTTTAAGCCACTGTTTGTAATAATTTGTTACAACAGCAAACAGGAAATGATACACTTAGGAAGTGCAGAGAAGGAATCACATTTTCAACAGGAGTAATAAAGGAAAGTTTATTTGAGGAAGAGGCATTGGGTGTTGATCTTAGACAGGATTGTAACAGGCAGAGAAGGGGACTCAAAGGAGAAAGACTGCCATGACCAATGGACAGAATAGGCGCTACAAGACATATGTGGAAGTTCCTATTAATAGTCCAGTTTGACTCATGTTGGAGTGTAGAAAGAGGATTGTGGAAGGGCTGAGAGGAGATGGCAGGACCTAGAAGTTGGGGACTGGGCTCCAGACTTGGAGGACCTCTGGAATGACCTGATGCAACTGTGTTTCAGGAAAGCTTATCTGCCAGCAAAGTCTAGGAAACTTTGGGTAGTGAGAAGATAGGCAGGGGAAGGGCAGTTTGCAGAAAAGAGAATGAGAAGTGGTCATGGGATTTGAGATGCGGGATGAATGCTCAAGAAGGAGGCCCGATGGTCTCTAATTGATTGACTTATTCATTACAGAAAAATACTTATAAAATATTTTCAAATGCCAAGCACTAAGCAGAAGCTGACATGTTATAGCACAGTGGAGAGATGGGTATCAGTCGAATATATCCCGCACTTCTGCTAAAATTGCAATAATGAGAGATGCCAGGATGGAGGGTCTATGCTACACATGACAGTGGTGACAAGGGCAGCTGAACCTTGCTGATTGGAGGATAACTGAAAAAACCACAGTCAAGCCTAGATGATGATGCTTTGAAAAATTTGGAGTTATCCCTGTTAAACATCCGTGTTAACACCTAAATGCTCCCATCTCTTTTTTCGTGGAGGTGAGAGACATGTCATGGAGTATAAAGCTCTAGCAGGTGACCCACTACAGGAGCCAGAGTGAGGCCCATGCTCTTCTTTTCTTGAGACCCAGTCTTGAATCATGAACCTTCTGCTTTCTTCATTCAAACCCTCCCTTAAAGAAACATCTATGAAAAACTTCCTCGAGGAGGGCTTAGAAGCAATAGGGGATAAACTAAATCAACCCCAGGTCCTGCCTACACTACCTCAGACTATTTGCCTTATTTGGGTTCCCCTCTCCAAGACTGACATTAAGTCCAACTGAGTAATCACACTCAAGAGAAAGAAAAATAACTAAATGGCAGAGACATTGAGAAATAAACATCTTATAAATGTTTTCTTGACTTTAACGAAGCTGTTTTCAAGATATTGTCTGTTATGCCAATCATTTTCTATTAGTCGGTTCTGTAAAAGCTCTTTAAGATTTCATACAAAGAAACTCTTATTTCAATATTTTTTGTGGTTTTATATTTCTAAAATGATAATCTTTCCTATGTGTGTTTTAAAGAAGCTAAGGGTAAAATCTTATTATAAAGCATGATTACTATTTTAAGCACATTTTTTCCTTACATTAGAAGACCTGAACTATTGCATTGTTTGGCTTGTGTCAATGTTTCATTTTGTCTGTTAACAGGGCACTTTCGCTGACTGAAGTGTCCCAATGTTTTAGCATCCTGGTCAGGGGGCATTTACATCATGCTCTGGTTTGACCCTTGGTTAACCTAAGTAGTCCACACGTCTCTATAAAGCAGCTTAGGGGTATGGGGGACAGAACCTTAGCTATGTTCTGACTGTTTACATATACTGTTAAAAGAATGAGTGTTTTCTGGAAATTATTAATTTTGAAAAAAGTTTTTGGAGATTGCCGCCAGAATTGAAAATGAGAAGATAAATCTACCTTTCACTATGAATGACAGGCTTCCGCAGCTAAGAAGGAGGAGTTCACAATGGAAATCAGTGCGTTTATCTTTTCGAGTGAAGCACTCTACAGAATATAATATTTTGAGGTAAATCCTCAAGAAAATGATAAAAATGTAGAAGAAGTTTTGTTAAAGGGAATGAACAAGATTTCTTGGCTCTGTTTCTCTGGAGAACTCTGACTAATACACTGGTCGCACGAGGTGGCTCCTCCTTGGAGCTATGGATGCTGGAGTCACACAGTGAAGGCATGCCGTGGCTAGGATATAGGCAATGCTGACCCCAGAAGTGACAGATGGAGAGCACTGCCAGCACTGGCAAAGCAGAGACAGAGGAGCAGCTACCTAGACAGAGAATCGGCTGAAGCCATGTTGAGATGCCTGGGAGAAAGATAGACACCAGGAAGGATGAATGACTTTAGGGACAGTGTGCTATGGACTCTGACATCATGTTTCCTCTGTTTGTATGATACATGCCTCTAGGTTGCTGCTGAACCAACTAAGATAGACTAACGTTTTCTCATTTGTTAGAACTTATTATTCTCTGTGTTGCTTGGGGAGAGCACCTCCATCCTTTTCTCTTGCTCCTCTACATCTCCTCTCACCTGTGGCACCATTAGACCTTCTCCCCTCCACATACACACACCGCACCTCCAAAGCTGGCCAGATCAGGTCACTCCTGTTCTAAGTTCTTCCCACACCAAGTGCTTTTCGTCTGTCACAATGAGCCCTGTTGACTGCTGTGTGCTCAAGTGGCTGTCTGGTTACTCACTGCCTCCCTCACTAGACTAAGCTGTTTAGAGGGGAGAAGAGAAATGAGTCTATTTTGCTAGCCTTTGTGTGTTAGCATTTAACACACTGTCTTGCACAGAGCAAGAGTTCAGTTAATATTGTGCAGATTAAACAATGAGTGAGTAATGAGTATATTGTGGTACCACTGAGAAGGGGCTTTAGGATAAAAAATACCAGTTTAATAAAACGTAAGTTCAGAGAAGACTAGAGGAAGCTCCTTCTCACCATTCAATCCAACAAGGATCAGAGTGGGATGGGGGTAGGGTGGTGGGGCTCTGACAGCAACTGTAGAGTCTGACAGCAACTGTAGAAGAAAGCAACCCATAGATGCACAAAGGATAGTTGAGGTGCCAAATCCTCCCAGATTGCCCCAAATTCTTACCTGATTTTAATGAACATCAAGCATGATAGGTTCTGGCTACAGTTTTGGGATTCAAAGGTGACAACTAATGACAGAAGATTCAATTCATAATAGATGTCATTTTGTTTGTGGTGTTTTCACCACAAAGGTAACACATTGGAAAGCATGGTTACAAATGGAATTGTCATATGGAAAGATTTTCCCTCATAAATTAGTAAATAAGAACATTAACAAGAAGGATAGCTGAAACAGGGAAAGAAGAAGGAAGCATTATGAAATTTAATAAAACACATGATACAAGTTCTAATATTTCTAAGCTCACCCAGAGAGTAAATGAATGGGCATGACACTATTAGCTTGAAAGAAGGTTTCCTCTTCAGAACATTACAATGAAGTCGTTACACATAGGACTACATAGGATATTCTAGTTATTCAATCACAATGATTTCTTGGACCTATAAAATACTTGCATATATGTGTGAAAGCAACATTTTGAAGTCTTTTTATTTTATTTTTTTCTTTCAGTTTTATTAAGATATTATTG